>NC_072735.1:31002623-31183257 GCF_026930045.1 Uloborus diversus
GACTATCAGTTCATTCTTGATTTTATCACGGAAAAAAAATGAGATTTTGTAATATGTGTAATGATTTCTAAATACAAACAAATTCAATCTGTGCACTTTTTTTTTGGCGATTACGAAAAAGTTTTTATTTATTTAACTTTATTTTTTGTGATAGTCTCTGTATTGCAAAATTTTAATATTCAAAGAAAATATTTCCAAACTGCTTTTCTCCTAGATGTTATGTAATACATACTCTCAAAATTTTATTAGAATGCAGAAAGAAGAAACGTCTTTTAATGCTTTTAGGAGCTTTGATAGATGTTCATTCGTATTGTCAGAAAAAAACTGTTCAGTAAATTTTTCAAGAGGCCAAAATTAGTCTTTATTTACTCGTGTTTCTCTTTATGACGTAGCTCTCTTTTCGTAATTGATAGGAACCAGTACCAGTGGCGTGCCTAAGGGTTTTTCCCGCCTGGGGCTAAGATTATTTCGAAAAAATATTATGATTTTTAAGTAAAATACTTTAATGATTATATTAGTATAAAAATAATAAGAAAAAATGGTTAGGAGCTAGAAGTTAAAAGGATCGCTATGCTAAAAAGGGGGGGGGGGTTGCATATGCGTACCCCACCCCTTACGCTGGGAGTATCAGTACTCCCAGCGTAAGTTTGATAGTTCTGAATACCCGTGGCGTATCAGGAGAACCGGTGGAGGGCGTGCCACCTCGGACAGTCCCTTTTGCTCGGGAACGTAGCGAATAAATAAATTTACTGGTGGAAACGGAATTTCTGCGCATAGGAAAGAATATGAAATGAATGAAACATTGCCTAATACTAAAACAATTTTTGAAATGTTTCAAATGTCAACTTTCTTAAACGTTTTCTTTAAAAACATATTGTCTGAAATTATATTATACTGCATCTGTTCTTTATATTTATTTTGTTGTTTTAGTTTTTTCTTTCTTTTATTTCAATACAATGCAACTTTCTGATTTACAAGAAATCAAATGCTTAAATTAAAGTCAAGAGATAAAAAAAGGGAAATGTGAGAATGTGAACTATTTTGAGCGTTTAAACAAATCAATGACCTAGGAGAAGTTATAGTTCAATATCCGCTTTTCTTTACATTTTTATGTCATGATATTTTTGATGCTTGGAAATTAACCATTTATTTTTCAATTGATACTATTGATATAATCACAAAAATTTTAGTAACCATTAGGAGTGCACTATTTGTTATAGTTTTTCACGACTGTCCAATGTCCATTCATATCTTTTATTGTCCATTCATATCGTTTTACCTTTCTGTTTGCCGTACAATTCTACATAGAGTATAAACTTTATAAAATGAATAATAATAAAAATAGTAGTTCCTCGGACCGAAAAATGTAATTACTGTATGATTAAATTATGCAAAGCATTCAATCGGGCATAGTGTTTTCATTCCTTTGACTAATTCCAGTTACTCATACTTTATTTTAAGTAATAGAACATTTTGCTTTAAATATTTAATTAGCATTTATATTCTTTTAGAAAAAAATGTGCACCTCAAAAATGATTACATTAATGTAGTTTCATAATTAATGGAAATACGTTATCGTAATCATTCAGAACATATAAAAGAGTTAGCAAAAGTTGACTGACTTGTAATAAATGTAAGGGGACCAGAAAGTAATGTCGTTTTTTTTTTTTTTTTCAAAGAACTACTTTTTTTTAAGTTTTAAATTTTTCTCAACGATATATAATTACCCTCGTTATCAACAACCTTTCGCCGTGTAGTGCACAAATTTTCAACCCCGGATATTAATCGGTTTTTGAGAAAAATATCTGGCGATGGCATTTTGGAAATCGGACATTTTTTTTCACGTATAAATCGGAATAAAGGGAAATCAGATGGGTCAATGTCAGGTGAGTATGGTGGGTGAAGCATCCGAGAATATCTCACTATTTTTTTAAGACTTCGCTTTGAGCAGTGTGATCTTGTATTATCGTGTTTCAAGATTACCCCTTTTCTGCCTATAATAATGGAAATATTCTCGGCATAAATTGCACCATCTGTTTTCTCTTTCTTTCGATCGCTAACACACACTCTAAGAGACAAAATTTGAAAATTTAGCTGGTATCCAAGATGCTTTTTTCAGATATTTTGCATTAAAAATCAATTGATTTTTATCTATCCATAGTTGAGAATTTGCATACTAGATGGCAAAAAGGCTATTGGTAACGAGAGTAATTAATTGTTGATTTAAAAATAAAAATAAAAAATATTTCTTTGAACAAAACAAAATTCTTTCCGGTCGCTCTAATAATATCACATTAATCACAAAATATTCCTTTGAGGTATTATGGGACTAAAGGAAATAAATAACCTAGTCACTTTTTTAAATTAAAATATTGATACCATTAAGTAACTCATACGAAAAAGAAAATTTTAACGGTCTGCCATAATTTTCTGTGATGAACATTGACAATACTTACTAAGTTTTATAGAAGAAATGTGTTAAACAAGAGCAGCTGTGTACATTTTCTCTTTTTTTCCTCTCCAAATTGTTATCATTTAACTGAAGCCATTTTTCTCTAAGCCATTCCCTGTAGAGTACTAGCTGTGTACATCTTATTCCTTTCCTTTCCTTTCCAAGTTAATTTTCAGTGATTTCCCCCTAAACCATTTAAATATCTCTTCACCATGAATATAAGAATAGTTAGCGACATCACTTGAAGGAAACTTTATTTGCTTAAACTTTCAAACGTTTAATCTTCTTGAATTGAATAACTTCCTCAAAAGAGTACTGATATGAGTGTAAAGAAATGGTATTTTATTCGTAGAAATTCACAGTCCGCTGTCTCGATGTCATGTTGCTGGTATTATTTTTTTTTTGGATACTTGCTCACAAATGGATGTGCTGCAAAATAGTTGTCAAAACACTGCTACTTTGGGGCGCTACGATGGGAGGTCTCAGTGACCTTCCGAAAACTTCCTTTTCTGGCAAATTTTGTCTGATGCTTTGGCAAAAGTTATGGTTCTACTCTGGAAAATTATCATTCTTCGGCGAAATTTGGAGCGGCATTTGGAAAAATTTGGGGTTCTACTCGATAAACTTATCATTATTCGACGAAATTTGGAACTTCAATTGGCAAAATTTGGGGCTCTACTCGGCAAAACTAGCATTGTTTAGCAAAATTTGGATCAGCATTTGGCGAAATTTGAGGTTCTACTCGGCAAAATTATCATTATTCGACGAAATTTAGAGTTTCATTTGGCAAAATTTGGAGTTCCTATCGGCAATTTGATAATTTCCGCCCTCCAAAAAAATTAAGTTCAAGGCGCCCTTGCAGTTACTGTACAGTTGTAAATGTGTAGAGAAATTTCTAACATGGCAAAAGTCCTCTTTTATAAAAACAAAATCCATGACAGTACTTAACCCGGTGCACGAAACAAAAGTCCGCGCCATGTAGCTGGCTGAAAAAAAAAAAAAAAAAAAAAAGTGACGTGCTCAATAACCGGTGAGGCACACATGCCATCATTAGCCTATTCATGTGAGGGCGGGTCAGTGGGGGAAAATGCGGAAAACATCAGCTGCTACAATGATCCCGATGTCTGTTATGAGCCCCTAATTATAGTCAACTAG
Source organism: Uloborus diversus (assembly GCF_026930045.1). Classification (NCBI taxonomy): domain Eukaryota; kingdom Metazoa; phylum Arthropoda; class Arachnida; order Araneae; family Uloboridae; genus Uloborus; species Uloborus diversus. The sequence continues at coordinate 31,006,231 of NC_072735.1, forward strand.
TAGGTACAGGTAGCCTGCTCGTGTGTGAGCACAGTGGTTATTTTGTATGAGTCTGTAATCATTCCCCTGTAGATATGACACAGGCGCAGAAAAGTCCATGGAAAGATTTTCTTTGTTTCAGAAATAAGTACAAGTGAATCGCTTGGTTGCACTGAACGCGCTTCGAAAATTCAAAAAAATGATTTTTAAGCCATTTACGCGTTCTATGCACACTTTTGTAAATACATTTCAATATTTCACCGCCATTTGGTGTGATTCCCATTTTGTAAAAGCACCATTACATTGGTAAAGCTTATTACCTATGAGATGCACTGTTAAAAATTTTCCGGAAAATTTACGGTAATTGTTACTGGCATCCATGTTGCCAGTAACTATTACCGTAAAAATCAAATGTTACTGTAAAATTTTGCGGTTTCCTCGGTAGGCCACAGCAACCAATCGGCGCCGGTATAAATTACCGTAAAAATCAGCGATGCTGTAAGTCCGCCATTTTACAGTAACAATTACCAGAAGATCTTCCTGAATTTTTAAGAGTATGGTTGCAGCTCAATTTTGCTAGAGTTAATCAATTTGTTGTTGAAACGTTTAATTTAGCTTTTAACAGTACTTTTGCAGACATGCAGCGTGTCTCTGTTTGACTTGTGAGACCGCCATTTTCGCAACCGCTAGTCCTAGATGCATACTTTGAAGGTGAAGGGCCCTTTTAAGGTTAATTTTGAAGGTTAAGGTCCTTAGACTCCTTAAGAAACTACTGTCAACTGTGCGTTGAAGACAAATGTTCCGTTCAAACTGCTTCTGTTAGTCCTAAATGCTTACATCCAACTGCCAAAATGACCAAAAAAGGTTCCGAGTTAAGATATTAAAAGTTTGAAGCAAAAAGGTAAATTAGTGAAAGTTTTCAAAACTTAGCGTTTTATATGGACCTTAGGTCCCCTAACTTATGTTTAGGGAAATAATCTCCATTGAAAAATAATTACAACACGACAAGTTTGAAACATATGCGACCAAAACTTAAAAGAATATTGGAGTTCAAAATTTTAAGGGACCGTAGAAGATGAGGTTGGAACTTATCGTCATTTCAGAAGATAGACAGGTTGTCGAAGTAAGAAATCAAAAAAACCGACACAATATTTATGTTTTACACTGCTATTAGAAATAAGAAATAAATAAGCAGAATTTAATACATAAAAAAACAATAAATCATGCAACAAAGGATTAGATCAAAAATACAAATGACGAAAAATCGTACTCTCTGAAAATTCTTACTTGATAATGACTAAATTAAAATCCTAGTAAATACGAAATATGCTTTAAAAAGGAGAAAAATTCCAAGAACGATAACAGTAAGAATAAGCGTTTAGAAATGTAACTTGAAAATAAGAATTAAGTAATAATTGAGCGGGTAATTAAACGTTAAAAAAAAGATTATGTCTTAACAAAAATGGAGCGGTAAATATATGAAAAAGGTGAGGGCAGTTTACATGACACCATTGTTAAACACTGTGTCCGCAAAGGGATCATTGTGCGCTTAGTGCGACATTTGCTCGAAATAAAATTCAAAGTTCTTCATCGAATTGCTCAAAGTTTTTTTCAAAGCGTGAATAGAAGCCCTAAGTTTCACTAAAGTGTTTTTAAAATCACCCTTCCAAGTCGTCATTTTGTCCCTCATGTGGCAACTCACATATTTCATTACATGAAAAAGATAATGAACAAATTTTTTAAAAAATCACTTACCTTTAGTGATTTCTTATGCAAAATTTTGTTCATTACTCTTTTACATTGCTATTTTTAATGAGAAATAATATTTTATTACATGTAAAAGATGATAAACAAATTTTTTTTCTTAAGAAGGAAGACGTTTGTGTTTTTTTGAACAGCAAAATTTTGCTCATTACCCTTTTAAATTGCTATTTTTAATGAAATATGATGTTTCATTACTTGTGAAAGATAAATAAACGAAAAACATTTCTTAAGAAAGAAGCCGTTTGTGTTTTCTTGAGCAGCAAAATTTTGTTTATTGTTTTTTAATTGTTTTTTTAATGAAATATAATATTTTTCATTACATGTAAAAAGAAATGAACAAAAATTTCTTCTTAAAAAGTAACTTACGGTTGTGGTTCCTTATTCAGCAAAATTTTGTTCTTTACCCTTTTAAATTGCTATTTTTAAAGAAATATAATATATTTCGTTGCATGTAAAAAGGTAATGTACAAAAAAAAAAAAAAAAAAAAAAAAAAAAAAATTCTTAAGAAATCATTTACGCTTGTGATTTCTTGAGAAGCAAAATTTTATTTATTACCCTTCAAAATTTTTATTTTTAATGAAACGTGATATTTTATAGTATGTAAAAGGTAATGAACAAAAAAAATTCCACTTATGCTTATGTTTTCAAGCAGCAAAATTTTGTTTATTACCGTTTTAAATTGCTGTTTTTAATGAAATTTTATATTTCATTGCATGTAAAAGGTAATGAAAAAAAAATTCTTAAGATTTTCTTTATTATTTTGATTTCTTAAGCAGCAAAATTTTGTTCATTACCCTTTTAAGTTATTGAAATATGCGTGAGCTGTCACATGCGGGACAAAATATTTGTTTTCCCGTGGAATTGACCCATTACATTGTTTTAAATCAGTAGCATGCCAAGTTGCATTATTAAATCACCAACATTCTCCAGAATATCTGAAACTGAAACGTATTATAAATTTGAAATACAGTTGATGGTATTTCATCATGAACCACTCTTCATTTTGGTCTGAAAATACAAAAATCCTCCTGAATATCTGAAACGTATTATAAATAGTTGACGGAATTTCACACCAGTAAGGAAATATCCTCGCTATTCTGACGAGAAAAGCATCCCATACCCAACACATTCCTCAGTTGTCAAAACTTTTTGCTCTTTCGAAATCTCTGCACCATTCTGAACTGGTATCTAAAGTCTTGTGAAACTTCAGAGGCATTTCATAAAATGGAGCACATTTTCCTACGCTACCAATGATTTCTCTTTCTTTTTTCTTTTAATTTCTTAGAGCCACTTCGCTCACAAGTCGATTTCTTGCACTTTTTTTTTGTTTTCATTTTGGCCCTTTTCTTTTATGTCCGTACTTGTTTTGGTGTTTCGCGAATGCCGGTAGCCGTCGTAGGGTAATAGCATATGATTAACTCGCTCAGTTTTTCCGGCTACATCGCGAAAAAAAGCAAATAAATAAGAAAAGAAACGCTCGGTTGATGGACTGGGTTCTCTAACCACAGAGACGGTGAAATGAATAAATAAGTACGAAATCAAGTCTACTTGCTTTTTATTTCTTTTTCTTTTTCGTTTTTCTTTGTGCGAGATTTTGACTCAAAAGCAGACATTGTCTATTTCGGCAATTTTATTTTTGGTACTGGAAAATTTCTTTTTTTTTTTTTTTGGCTCTCGTGATATTTTATTCTTATTTAATGAAAATATTCTCAGATATTGTGAAGAAAAGGAAATAAAAGTCGTTTTTTATTGTTTTAATGCATGTAAAAAGAAAGTTTTATCTTTGAAATTAATTCGATTTTCCTTCTACATATGCGATTCTCTTTTTCTTCAAAACTCTTCCGCTTTTAACTGAAACCAAATAAATTTCAGGTACTGGCCTCTTCATTTTTCTTTTGAAGGAAGTTCGCTTTAACCTATGTTTCTTTTATTGTGTTTTAATCTCTTTTGCCATGGTTTTACAGCAGTATAAGATGACGTACTATTCTATCATTTACCAATAACAAATTTTTGTGAGCCAATAGTTGCATAATGTTTTCTGTTTATTATTTAAATTTCATCAGATGAAACTTTAACTCACACGAATGTCTTGCAAGCTATGTTTTGCACATTTTAAATTTCGAACAATCACTTCTTTTTTTTTTTTTTACTTTTTGAATTGCACTTTCAAGTTTCCATTTCTATGCGATTATAGTATCCCCTACAATATTTTTAAGATGTTTATCATTTCTTCTAACTCATGCAGAAAAATTAATAAAGAAACTTGCTTCCCCGTACTTATGTTTGTACTAAACGAAACTTTTTACTTATGTGTGTATTTACTGCATCAACAGAAAATGTAAATAACTACAGTAACACAGTAACAGAGGTATCAACGTTTTGAGTTGAAAAAGGTATAAGATTAAAAAAAAAAAAATCTAGTAGTTAGATCTGTACTAAATATCTGTTTGATAGATTTTATTAACTGTTCTAAATATCTGTTATTTAGATGTGTCCGGTTAAAAATAGGATGTTTGCACCATATTAGAGTAAGAAAAAATATCGATAGTTAAAAGTGAGAATTCCTGCAAAGTTGAAAATATATATATATATATATTAACGCTATATACAGAAAGTAACAGCAAACTTGAAATGCAACGAAAAGCATGCTGACAAATCTGTACCACAGAGTCAGAAGGACGTAAGTCACATTATGGAATTTTTACCGTAGAGAGGGAAAAAAATCTGCCGCATATAAGGGATGGGACGAGCGCTCTTTTAACCCTGGTAAAAAATTGTAATTTTTTTTTTTTAAAGAATTACGCTCATATGGCTCGATGCGGAATTAACTTCTACATACAATGTACTAATAAAAGGCAAATCGCATTTTTTTGACTTATGGATGCTTCACTTGCAAAATCGATTAACTCCAAAAAAAACAAAAAGTCAAGAAAATTGAAGATAGAGTTATCCATAGGAGTGAATGGGCCCTCGTGATACATTTTCTGCCATCGCAGGACCAGAAATGTACTGAACCAAAAGTTTAAAATAAATTCACATTCTAAGCATTGATTAAGCACTATTAAAGCAGAAATGAGGATTTTTTTAAAAGGTGGAGTTAATCGATTTGGCAATTGAGGCGTTCATATCAGTCTGGCTCTGAGGGTCTGTGGTACTGAAATTTAATATGCCTTTTTCTCCCTTAAGCACATTTCCCCCCCCATACAAAATCGCACTTTAGCCAGAAAAACAAATTAAACAACTCAGTCCAGTTTGGCAACTGCAGGGGAAAATTTCGGTTTTACCACTATCACTACTTTTTTCTCAAAAATTCCTTTAACTAAAACAGAAGCAAACTACCACACAGCATCTTCACAATGTAGGTCAAGCTTAGCCAGTTCCGCATGAAATCCGCTCTTTTCCCCTTTTTTCTCCGTCCAGTACATCTTGAACGATCCGAAACGATCCGCATGACTTGCCGAACCTTCTCTCTCACTCACTTTTTTTTCTCTTCCTTCCACCTTTTTCTTTTTTATTCTTCATCCGAACTGTTTTTTCCGTTTTTCTGGTCTCATATCTCGTTTCACTTTCTCCGATGTCCACACCTTTTCAGAACTTACTGCTGCCAGCTGTCCGAGACGGTTAATCTTGAAATGTTCCCCCCTTTGGCCCGATGCGTGATTTACGTTTCGGTCACTGCCGAGGAGGAAGCTTCCTTCTTTGATGTTTCTCTCCCTTTTTTTTTAGTTCGATAGTTATAGATTTTGTTGTCGCGGTAGTTGGTGATATTTCCTTTTCCGTATTCTTTATTTTTGATCCACGTTTCGCAATTTTTTTTTAATATCAATAGTGTATGAGTGTCCGTAATATATACGCGCATAATGCATATGGTGCCTATATGGGCCATTCCACGAAAAAAGCCGTCATTTTGGACTGTGAGTGACAGCTCATATGAAGCAGTGAGGATCAAAGGGATGTAAGTGGCAAAATTAAAAATTTATAGATAACCAGTACGAATGGAAGGTGAACCCCTTCTCTGTCTTGGGGCAAGAGATAGCACTAGTAACCCTAGGTGCTGCTGTACAGCATGAGTTAGAAAAAAATCAATGAAAGCCTACTTGGGACGATATCTTTCAAGTCGGTTATACACAAAACTTGAAAATGTCCTTCCCCTTTGTTTCTCACTGTCTCATATATTTTAGCAACAAGTAACGATTTTAAAAGATAATGAACAAAATATTTTGCTCGAGAAATCAAATATACTTGTATGATTTCTTAAGCACAGAAATTTTGTCCCTTACGCGTTATAATAATATTAATGTAATATTTATTATAATTATTATTACATTAAGCGTTATATTTGTAATTATTATATTACATCACATTATTCCGCAGGTGTGAGCAGTCACTTGCGGGACAAAATTTCCGTTTTTCTATTCAATAGCCCGTGTAAGGATGATCCTTGACTGAATTGCACCAAAAAAAAAAATATTGCTAGAAAGAGCGATTTGATAGTTTACACGATAATTGTGAATGAGTTATGGTTGTTGTGTGTGTGTGATAGAGAGAGAGTTTATGTATGTGTGTGAAAAAGAAATTTTCACTTAAGATCGTATGTATCTTTGTTGTTTTTAAGGGATAATTCTAAGTAAAATAAGAAATATCAACGTCAAATAACACAAATTTTTGTCCATCAGGTCATTCCTTTTGCATTGAAAAGGCGTTCCTCGTAACGCCGAAACACGTGTCAGTAGTAATATGCAATTTGTGCTATTCGACGTTGTTATTTTTTATTTTACTTTTTACGCACAAAGATATTTATTCAATTTGATTCTATCTGTTTATTACTGTAGGATTTTTTCCCTTTCTTTTATGCTTTACTGCAATTTTTCGCTGAGATAGAACAAATGTATATTTTTGCTGCTTAATGTTACGGAAGTAAAAAAGAATTGCGACCGCATCAATGCAAACAAACTACTTGCCCTTCATCATCATTTTAAAGGAAAATGCTCCGTTTTCCTCACTATGTCGGTGCTTTGAAATTTTCGAGCAAAAATAAGGGATTGTAGCTATTAAAGAATAACCAATGTTAAAATTACCATATTTTCAGAATAAAGTGACAAAGATTATTGGAACATTATTCTAAAATCAATATAGTTGAAAATAAACCCAAATTCTCTGATTCCAAATTGCTCCTTTTATTTCGGTACTGACTTCTGCCGAAGCTGTATGCCAGAGTGGTAAAATTTACGAATTTCCTTACTCAATAGTACGTAATTTTGTAAAGGATAGTTATTAATAAGATACTAGTTTCTGAACTATGTTAGATTTTATGATTTTTTGGAAAATAATTTTTATCTTTGGAAAATGGAGAAAAATGTTTTGAAACCATCTGTTGCATAGAAAGTTTTCTACAAATTTTTCATCGTAAATTTGATGTAAATTTTGTTTCATACTTAAAATGGATGATTGAAGTATGTCAGTATTTTTTTGTACAGGCACAATAATAATCGATGTTCATTATAAAGTTAAAGTTTTAGAATGGCATTGAATGTGGTAAAACGTTGGTAAAACTAGAAGGAAAATTTTTCACCAAGAGTCTTTTCTCAAGGTGAAAGAATGCAATTTCTCTTGACACACTTCACACAATTAACTGGAAAGTGATGTAAAAGTTGCAGTCCAACAAGACAAAGATTATAATTAAAAAAAATATGGAATCCAAGCAATGCTTCCAGTTTGAATCTAAACTGAATCATAATGTATGACTGTCCCAGTTACTTTTTGCTAGCTTCTTCTAGCTAGTGCGTCTGATAGAATTTTTGAAACTTAAAAGTTGTATATAAGGGAGGGTGGCCCAAAGCGGGTAGGTTTTCAAAGAACGCTGGAAAATTGTAGTTTTTAGATTTTAATCGCAACAATTTCGGTTTTATTTCCTAGCTGGGTTCTTGAACTTCAAATTAAAAAGTGTGATTTTTGTATTGTTTCAAACCCAATATTTATTTGATATCAAACTTAACAAACATGTGAAAAACCAGCTTTGCCCTACCATTGAGCCCAAAGCGGGTAAGCTTAACTAATATTGGTGTGGTACATTTTCCAATCAAATATAAAGTTATAAATGATTAAAATAGTTGACTGCCATTACATAAAAAATATAAAAATGTTGTACTTATCCAATTTAAAGTCAGTACATTTGTTTATAAAACATAAAGAAATAACTGATTTAATTAATAGACTAATTAATTGCCATCCTAAAAAATAACTTTTTAAAGTTATACTTATTCTATTGAAAGGGAAAATCTAAGTCAGCACACAAGTCAAGAAATTTTAAATAAATATATGACTTAATCCTATACCCGCTTTGCCCAAAGGCACGTTTTTTATTTCAATAATTATAGCCTTAAATAAATAATTAAAAAATCGGAATGACCATCGTAGTTTATAGGTGGATAGTGTCAGAATAAGTTATTATTATTGACAATAAAAAAATAAAATAAGCTTGTCTTCTACTAATCACAAGTTACAAAACTTCATTTTTTAAAAAAAGTATCTTTTTTTTTTTTTTTTTTTTAATTTTAAGCCTTGTTGCGCCATGCCGCTTTACTGCTGCTTCGCTGGGACTGATAATAATTCGGGGGTGTTCGGGTAAACACGACAAGCGTATTTGTCGCAACTAGCATACCATGGGGGGGGGCACCCGAGGGGGGGACACCCGAAGACCTACCCGCTTTGGGCCACCCTCCCCACTCCCGATTATTGGTGGTCGGATTATCCGCTGGTCTTTTCGCATTTTTTTAACGGCCATCAAATGTTTTTTTTTTTTTTTTAATTTCTGAAGTATTCGTTTTTATCTTTTGCATATATTTCTTACATTCAATGTTAGCAGATGCAATGTAGCCATGTTTTTAGTTGTATTTTAAATGTATGTGGGAGCGTTGTTCATATTTTTAGCTATTGTATGAACCTTGTTTTTCACCTATTATTCGGATTATCCGCGTTTTTCGCTTATCCGCGGTCAGCGTGCCACACCATTCCGCAGATAATCCAGGTTTACTATATAACTATTTTCAAAATTAATTTTCTAAAATATAATCTTGATTTTAGTTCTCAGAAAATAGTCAAATCAAGCCTCTGTATGACATCACTTGAAACTATTACCTAACTTTCCCTTGATTCGGTGAAGGGAAAAATAACTGTTATCCTCGAGAACGAAGCGTGAACCGTGCATTCTCACCTCACCACCACGCGTCTAACCATCTCGATCACAAGCGACCAAGAATCACATCACTGCTTCTCCCGCTCTTCCTCTGCAAATCGGCGACAAATTATTCATCTGCGAAGGCTCCCTTTCACGTTTACATCATCGTCCTCGGGTAAGCGCAGGCAAACGTCCCATTCTTTTCCGGCGAAATTCGAGTTCTGACAAATAAAACTAGTGAGACGCTTTCGGACCCCATTAATCAATCGAAAGAACGTTTTTTCTGCGTCAGATGGAATTTGTTTGAAATTTTCAAATTATATATATTACAGATAGAATTATAACTAATTTTAAAATTAATATTTTAAAATGTAATCTTGATTTTAGTTCTAAGAAAAGAGTCGAACCAAGCCTCTCTATGACATCACTTGAAACTATTACCTAACTTTCTCTTGATTCGGTGAAGGGAAAAATTATTGTTCTCCTCAAGTTCGAAGCGTGAACCATGCATTCCTATCACCACGCGTCTAACCACCTCGATCACAAGCGACCAAGAATCACATCGCTGCTTCTCCCGCTCTTCCTCTGCAAATCGGCAACAAATTATTCATCTGCGAAGGCTCCCTCTCACGTTTACATCATCGTCCTCGGATAAGCGCAAGCAACCGTCCCATTCTTTTCCGGCGAAATTCGAGTTCTGACAAATAAAACTAGTGAGACGCTTTCGGACCACATTAATCTCGATCCTAGTCTACACGCCACAGGAATTTTCCACACAGCGTTGGCGACAAATATTTTCTGGAAAAATCTTTCTTTTCGTCGACGTGGCTCTTCGTTTCCCGCTAGTTATCTGAGCTTCGGGAAACATGTTGTTTGCGGGTGAAAGCGGTGTAACCGCCTTTTGTTGCCGTTTCCCGCAGGTGCTTCTCCATTCCTTCGTGGACGCTTCTTTCAAACGGATGTTCTAAAACGGTTGCGAGCAAACTCTTTAACTTGTTTTAAACAAATCACTTTATGAAACTTCTTTCCAGGAGTATTTTATTAAATTTTTGTTCCGAGAGCGGCGTTTAATAAAATAACTAGCTGCGTCACAAGGTTTTGCACGGTCTACCTCGAAAATAAAAGTTATGTCAAGTGACGTGTGTTAAACAATCAGGCTTGAAAAAAAAAAAAAAAACAGTAAATTATTGGAGCAGATTGTGGAAAAATAAGCAAAAAGGAAACATTTTAAATCCCCCAATTACAAGAAAAGCCTCAAAACAAAGACTAGAATTTTATTTATTCACATTCGAGCAAAAAATGGCAACAGATCTTTCTTCCCAATTATTTTCTTCACGCTACAAATTTTAATAAAAGCATTGTTACGGAAAGTTGAGATGAAGCACTGAAAAATAATTTGAATGGAGGAAAGCCTTTGAAAAATAGGGTTTTTATTTCGATATCTAAGTGTCATAATTAATAGTTTTTAATTGATTTCCGCTAATTATTATCGGATGATTATGTTAAATATTCAAACATAAAGACGGGAAAATTACGAACGAATCGATACCTGTTCGATGGTCTACCATTCATCGGCGTTCGAGAGAAGTAACTCGGACATAGATGCATACATAGATACATACACTCAGTTTTTAACTATATAAAATGCTTCTACGGAACAGAAAATAGGTTGCCATTTCTTCATCAAGTAGATGTGATGCTCTACTTCGATATTTTTTGCCCGCAGATTTGGAATTAAAATGTTTTAAACTAAATAAATAAAAATGATGGAAACGAAAAAGTAAATAAATCCAGCAAGCTAAGGCTGTACTTTGGAACAACAATACCCAATGTCAAAAAAAAAAAAAAGTTTTGGAAAAAGTGGTCGTAAAGTCAGGGTTTGGACTAAGCGAACGCTAGTCTCATTTTTCTGCCAAAAATTTTCATTTGACGACTACGATTACACATCCAGTCATCTATTTTGGCGCCAAACGTTTTATAAAAAAAATTAATTTGACGGCCACGATTACACATGAATCCAGTCGTCCATCTTGACGCCAAACGTTTTATAAAAAAAATTAGTTTGACGATCGTAGTTTCGCGCTTTATGATAGATTTATATATTCTGCAAAATAGATTAATATATTATGCAGAATAGATTTGTTCATTATTCAGAAAACTTTGCTGAATCTTCATACTTGAATTATTTAAAAATTACACCTTAGCAGAGCACTTTGGCAACTATTTTTCCTTTCAGTCTAGCTTTACCGCCAGAGCCCAACGAAGTTTTGAACACTTCAAGAGTCTCCTGCTACAACAAGAATGTGCATATAATTATAAATTAACTTTAATTAATTCTTCATATATTTCAGTTGGCCAAAGTATAGTTGCCTTGTTTTTGCATTAAAAGAACCATAAAAATCTTTGTAATATTGGTAAATTTGATTTTATAACTCAATACAAGAGCACTGCGTCACATTGGTTTTTAATGCACCGAAAAATTTACTAGCAGGTATTTCGTGAAAAGATTTCTCTTAAAAATTAGATTTGATCAGGAATGGTTGTTCTTGTTGTTCCAAGGTACAGAAATATGTTTCAGTATCTCGTGCAATAGTTTAGTTAGTTTGTGTCTTTTTTACTAATTTTTTAGCCATACCAATTTTTAGAATAAAAACGAGCGTTGCGACTATGCAACATCAACAGAAACTCTACGGTCAAGAAAATATATTTTGTCTTACGTACCAAGAAGTAGCTACATACGTTCTACTTTGTGACACAAATATAATATGGGAACTAAAATAAATTATCGAAATAGTAATTTCATGATGGATTCAACTATTATTTGTAACGCCAGTACTTATTTTATACTTCTTTCAAAAAATTTTTTAATGAAGTAACGTAAACACGAAATAAAGAATATTTGTTAAATAAACCACATTTTTCAAGCCTATTTTACTTTTTGCAAATTGAAATAGTATGCCAATTTACTTTATCATGCGAAATTCTGTAGCAAAATCATTTTGATTTGAGCTAAGATTTTAATACAGCATGGTAGACATGAGGGGAAAAAAATTGTCGAACGTAGATAATATTCTTTCATATTTCTCTGAGTAATTACCCTTCGTAAATATCATAATAATTCAAAAAATAGACACTCAGCTATTTTGTCTTTTTAACTCGTAAAAAAATGTTTGTGTGAATATAAATTGTCGTGTTTGTAATAATCCTACTTCTTCTCATCGTAATTCATGCTGAAAAGACTGTTCATAACATCAGAGTCTTAAAACATTATTATATAGACATTTTCTTTTATTCTATAGACATTTTTTTATGTCCTTAATTTTTTTAAATAAAATTTCTAACAAACAAAAGGCTTCTAAGATATTTAAGGATTTCCTAGTCATGGGTATTGAAATTATTTAACAGTTTTTATAGTAAAACTCCACTTGACTTAAATTTTGATTTTGATAATATAATCATTTACTAGCTGTACCCGCACGACTTTGCCCGTAGAAGAAAATTGAGAGGTTATTTGGTAAGCTTGTATATTTACAAATAATGGATGATGAATTTCTCGCCTATTTGCTATGTTCATTTGCTCCCGTGTTCCACGTTATGATAATATTCTCGTTCACTACGTTATGGTAATTTGCACCAGTCCACGTTATGATAATTTGCTCGGTAAAATTTTCTTAAAATTGGAATATAAAAAGAACAAAATCAAATTTTTGAAAAATTGCTTCGAGGTGCACACTCCCATGCTACAAACTGTGCCGAATTTCGTGAAAATCAGCCGAACGAATTACGCGCTATGCGCGTCACAGAGATTCGGACAGAGATCCAGACATCCATACAAACTTTGAGCTTTATTATTAGTAAAGATTTAAATTAAAAAAAAAAGGCTTAGCGTATGCCGAGCTATTATTAAAGATGTTACTAAAGAAGTTTTAGTTGTTCGGCTGCTAAACATAAAAGGTCTAAATAAAATTTAATTATTTTTGTTAATGGACGATAACAAGCTCTAATTGTAATTAATTAGAATTTTTTTTGCCATACATTACTCTGACATAATTAGTGGAAATAATATCAAGACTACTTAACATTGCCATACGTTGGTGTAATAAAGTTAAAAGCTAAAAACCGTTCTGTTATCTTGATTAAATTCACATGATTAAAAAATGCGTTTTGTAATTTAAAATTTGTATCTAGAAAAAGGTATCTGAGTAAAAAAATTCGCATTTTCGCTATTTCATAAGTATGTGTATCTATATGATCCCACGTGTCCTTGTATGCTCTCGAATAACTATTATAAAGTAAATTAACACATTAAAAAACTAGTTTAAAAGTTTCATTTGAGCATCTGGGTTTTGAATGAAACTTGCTTTTTCGTCATTATATCTGGTATTAACTGTAAAACCTTTCATTAAACTCTTCAAACAATTTGGCAGTCGATAAACTAAATACGGGTTCACGTTTGTATCTATATAATAGGGGAAGGTTGCCGTCAATGAACCATATAACAGTTTTCGATTTTTTTCGAAAGAAAATCCAACTCAAATTTCAAGTTAATTATAGGAACAATTTCTCGATATATTTCTCTTTTAATAATAAAATTCACTTTCAGAATAAATATACACAATAAAGAATAAAAATTTAAAATAAACATTTTAGCATGTAATCCATTCATAGCTGCCGGTGGCTATGGATGGACCATCGAGTTTCCACTGATGGACCACATTCTCAAATTAAAAAAATCAATGCGTAACTTACGAATATTTATAATAGGTGATCAATAAACACTACAAATAACAATAAGTTATAGAAAAATAGATTTATTTTCTAAAATGTTTTATTTTCGTATAAGAGGAACGTAAAAAACCCCCAGCACTCACACAAATGTTGTCATCTCACCTCATGAACCACTTGATATTTTCCCAACCTGTGCAACACCGTTCTTAGATAATATCTTTTCAACCTCTTTTGAACTGTTGGCAGTTATGTTAAATCCATTTTGTAAATTTTGGCTCGACGCAAAATTGTACTTGCTCTCTAAAATGTCAAAGAACTTATTGACCATTTTATTATTGAAACCAGAAGCTTAAGTCTCTAACTTCCAGAGAATATAGTACTAACAGAATTTTTGTCTTAATCAAATCAATGAGACATGTTTTTTCAGTCTCTTGACAAGCCAATTCCCTCAATTTTTTGGAAGTAATTACAGAAACGTCTTATGTGTTTTCAAAATATGATTCACTTATCATATTCCTATTTCGGAGGGCTTATTTCCTAAATTTCTAATAAGTGACTAAGGTAACATGAAACTGGTTTTTATCTTCCTTGCGACTGTTTAAAGTTGCATTTTCTCTAAATTGTCGGCAGACTTCATTAAGGTCCGGGCCACCATACCATTTCTGTAAGCTATTGTAGCATGTTACGTATTCTCACTTGTCCAATAGCCATATTTCACTAATTTTTACATTTTTCTGGAACAGCAAAAGTATTTGAAACTGTATTATTATGTTTTAAATGTTTAACAAAATTTATAAAAAAATTGACTTGAAATCACAATAAAGTATAAGTATTTTCATGGATTACTGAGATTATTATTTTTTTCATTATCTTATTTATTTTAAAACAGTTGAGCAATTTCAAAGGTAATTGAGCTGAAGTTACAACAATATTAGAGATTTTCCATGAATGAACCACTTTGTCAGGTGGTCCATTCATGAAAACACCTAGCGGTCCAATGATAGCAACTGCGTCATTTTGAATATTTTTAGAGGTGTTACTGCTGTGACGGATCTAGATGAAATATGAAGTGGGGATTTGACTTGAAAAGGTACTCTTTTAAGTCAATGCTCATGTTTAATTGATCAGTGATATTTAAAGCATGTTATAAGTAAATGAAAATCTCAATAATTAATGAGATAATGGTAGAAATCTTTTCTGACCGATTAACAATATGATTGAATAGTTTTAGGTACTTGACGACTCTGCAGTAGACTGTTTTCAGACAAAGAAAGGTTACTAAAACTGATCACGCGTCTGCACGAACTCTGGTACGGGAAATGTCTTCGCGGTCTAGTCATGGAACCGGTTCATTAACGGCAGCCTTCCCCTAAATATATCAAGGGTTTATTATTTATTTCGTTTCGGAGTGTTTCTAAAACTAGCTTTTCTTTCTTTTTTCGTTGCGTGAACATTGGGGAAGCTACTTTAGAGAGAGCAACTGTAAATAATTTTCCCCTGTACCAGGTGGAAAATCAGGAAAAACGCACATTAAATTTAATGAAAAATTATGTATTTCCTAAAAAATATTTAAGATTAGTAATGGTAGTGGCGTCACTACGGGGGGGGGGGGCGGGAGGTGATCCACCCCGGGTGTCACCCACCTAGGGGGTGACACCCTAAGTGGAATTGCAAGTTTTGGAAAAATATGAAGCTAAAATGCATTTTTAAGACTAACAATTTGAAAATTTCCGGGAGGTAAACTCCCGGATCTACACTTTTATTTGTTTTTTTGTATATTACAACCCCCCACTACCATTTTGCCCACGTAAAATTTCGTCATACTAACACAAATAAAGTTGTTACTAAAAATTGCATGCATTTCATGTTTACATATATATTTTTTCCTTTGCGTCTGCATGGGGGGTGACACCACAAATTACCGCCCTGGGTGTCACCATGCCAGGTACGTCACCGGTAATGGAATGCATAAAAATCTGCAAGAGAACTCAAAATCATGGGAACAATGTCTGCTTCTTTCCCTTAACTTAAACATAGACACAATGTATATCCATTTTCACCACATTGATTGTGTTACACTCCACTAAACAACATTAACATCTGTATTCACCAGACTATTCGACTCTCGGTTACTTACCTGATCAGCCGATTGGAGCTTTCTTATTGGTTGAAAAAAGCTTCCACCGGCGGTTCAGCTATCTGACCGCGGGTCGAATCGTATGATAAATACAGACGTACAAAACCAATCGTAGCTACTTCTTAGTGTCATTTTAAATGGGTCTCACAAGGAAAGTACGGTCAACATAAGGTTCAAAGCCATCTCGCTCATTTATATTTTTTGTACATTCATCACATGACTCGTACAAAATTAGAAGAAAAAAATCATTCCATGTGAAAATTTAAGTATAAAATATGTTTTTCTGCAGTTTAACAAAAAATAGAGAGCTGGCCCTATGATGAACAGGTGGTCTCTAATAAGGTCAGCTGTGAAAACCGCCAAAAAGGACTATCAGACTAAAAAGTGATATTGTCAACGTAAAAAAAAAATAAATATGAAACCCATCTGATAAACTAAAAAACATTATTAAAAATACCATATTTTCTTTAATGGAAAAGAGAAAAAATTAATTGTCCCGTTTGGGACACTAAAATCGTAATTTTCTGTTTTTTGGTCACACCTGCGCACTGTTCGTGCACATATGTGCAGCATACGCAGCACTGGATCATACCCTTCACTCGACTCTTATGTGTCTTATTAAAGATACTGGAGTCCTAATAATGCCAATCATGGCCTTATTTGACTGTGGTCCTACTTTGCATGAGTTATCAAATCAAAAGGAACAATGACAGTACACAGCAACATTATTCTGTTTGATTTGGCCAACAACATAAATTCATTTTTCAAAAACAATTACTACTATTTTGTACTAGTAAAAAATAGTAAACCATGAAGGAGCAAAATTTACTGCAAAAAAGGATCAGGCAATTTTGACAACACAGTTTACAGTTTTGAAATAACAATTGCTGCACTTTTGCCTGATCTTAACGAACTGAGTTTTGGTAACGTTTCGTCATGAGTTAGGCCTTCTGATGAAGAAAAAATCACGATCTAGATAACTTTTGCTGCCCTATATAGAAAAAGAAGGAAAGAGTGGCCTTATTGGTCTACATGACCTTATTTTGCGCACACACCTTATTTAAAACTGACTATTAACTGATATACTTGTTCCAAAAGATCAGTTTATATCATCTACGTTTTCTTTATCAGAGGAGAATGTTCACTTTTCAAGAATTTTATTGGTGTTTTTCAATTTTCAATTTCCTTTTAAACAGGCGCTATAAGACAGAGTTATGGCGCAGCATATGCTATATAAACACTGAAGAAAAGGCTTTTGCCTCGTAAATACATTATTCTAAATCTAATTACATTTGTGTATGTTTGGAAATTCTTGGGAGACTTAGACCATTTGTTCTTCTTGCCCAGGGCCGAGAAAATGTCTCAAAGAAGCATAGACAAAAGCACTTTTAGCGACACGCCTCGGCGCTTTAAACATGGCTAGTCAAGAACAAACCTTGCATTGCTTTCCGTATTAAGTTTTCGCAGAGAAACCTCCGCGTTTTAAAAGCGAAACGCTACGTCCTAGAGAAAGGGGTTGGGAGAGTATCTTCCTAGCCCCTGACATCTTCCAAGCGACCACGCCACTGCCTCCCAAGAAGATGCTGAAGAGTAAAAAGATGCTGAGGAGCCATCTCTTCCGACATTTTGGTTCCCGAAGAGAACGCGTGATAACACTGGTGTTTGTGCCAAAACCGAGTAAAAGAAATCTCGTAGCTGAGCTTCAAATGTGTTTCTTGCTTGATGTTTGACAATTTTAGTCGGTAAAGCAAGAATATATCTTTAATTCAAATTTAAAATATGTAAATTAAGAAAATAGGGCTTTCTGCAGGAAAAGAAACCGATAAGTTTTTACTTTATTTGACATGTCAGCAACAGTGCAACCTCTGAACTAATAGGAGATCCAGGTCGTCTTAATTAGTGAAGTATGGATTACACAAAATAAACTATAAATTGAGCCAAGGAACATAAAGAAGCTACTGTTAGCCGTAAAACTTAAATTTTGATTGATGAAAATAACGAAAAGACATTGCAAAAATACAAAATACGTCCTACAAATATACATTACTGAGCTAACTCGGCATTTATATGTACAGTATGTACATCTGAATAGGCTGTCCAGATTGAGTGAAGTCTAGTTTAACAGGAACTGGATTAATGAGGGTTTACTGTATTTTGCTAGATTTGCTCAAAGTTGTCTTTTACGCAATTTCTCACTAATGACTCTTTTGGCGTAATAACCACCGACCATAACAACGCATTTCCACAAATACAATACTTCCAATACTTGAAGCAAGACTGGATCCACAGCGTTCATAGAACCAAAATGTCGGGCAGGTAATTTTGTCTTTAAAGGGGTTCTACGAGGAGTGAGCAAACGAAAAATACGCAGGCAAAGAGAGAGAGAGAGAGAGAGAGAGAGCGAAGGACGGTCCATCCATTCCTTCCTCAGAGGAGAGAAATCAAAAGGAACTCGTTGAAAAGCTTCTAAGAATGCACATTTTATTATCGCCCCTAGACTCAATGAAGGAGAAAGCGGCGGGAATTTCTGCAATTTGCATAAGCTCGCTCTCTGTATCATGAATAAAGGCTAAACAAGGCGGCGGGATAACACTTCAAAAGCGACGCTGAAAGCAGAAGAGACTAATAAAATTCTTTTCTGTTGCCTAAACATCAATGATATCTAACCTTATTCCGTCTTTCGGAGGGTCGCAAGCCTTCATTATTCGCCATTTTATGATAAATGCTTCGATCGTGCACGTTTTGAGAATTTTTCGCTTCACTTGCCCAGAGACACTATGCTGGAGAAACAAGAAACTTGCTCTGATCTTAATTATTTTTGCATCTTTAAATAGTTCGACGCATTAACTAAACCCGAGTAACAATTAATGCAAATTTTGATTCACAGCCTTTAACCTCACGCCCCCGTTTTAAGCCGGTCGTGGAAAATAAAAAGTTCAAACGTTTTATTTAATAATTGACGGCTGGGATCGATAAATGTTTTGTTTATTCACGACGCAACTAATTTAGATAAATGATTTGTAATGCTTAATTTTATTCATTTGTTGCGTTAAGTGTTTCTAATAGCTAGCATCAATTAAACAGACTGGAAAAAGTAGACTGGGATTTCTTGAAAAGTAATATAGTTAAGGTAAAAAATAGAGAGTCTGTGTACTCCATTCTTTCACATAAAAGAACAAATATATGCACGAATCAGTAGTATCTATTGCCACTCAGTCCTTTAAATATATTCATTCTCATGAAATATGTAATCGATGCATTATTAATGATTTACTTACTTTTCTGAGGGTGGCTCTCAGTAATTCCCTAAGTAGTATGTATCCTTTAATCTTTTGAAAAATGCAATATGACATTGACGTTTTCAATCGGAGATATAAGAATTTAAGTAATAATTTCTCCAGAATTCTATTTATAACCATTTTCTTACGTTTCTATTTGTTAACAATCAAATAATATATTATATATATATATATATATATATATATATATATATATATATACCAAATTATTTTTCGTACGCGACATTAAATGATTAAAACACGTTTATGTTAAAAAGTATTTTTGTAATACAAAGCGTAAGCTGCAATAACTATGAAGTTTTATTTGCATACATTCAATGAATCAGTACGGCATTATTCTGTCAGGTTTTAGAGCACAATGTACGAAATATTAATAATTATAAATTAAGGCAATTTTCATTTCGTACATTTTGTATCATGTCTCATTATCTAAAAACACTGGTATTTGTAAATGCTGTGTCGATATGCGTCGTTTTTCGTCACGTGTTCTGATCCAAAAGCATTCATACGATTAATTGTCTCACACATTTGATGTTTTGATAGAGATAACTATACGGCTCCATACTCTAGAGTTATCGCACCAGCTATTGATCATAAAACATACTGCAAGCATGTTCCGATTGACACCGAAACAATAATTGTTGTTACAACAGTGATATCAATGTTGATAATATATACAATTACGTATTATAATGCAAAATTTTCATGCATGTAGCATTAGCATAAGCACTTGAAAGACTTAGTAATACCTGAATGTTACATTATTCTACACTTCATATAAAACATAATAAACGCATGTACATTCCCTACTTTGCCTATCAACATCATATCAAAATCGATATTCTGTGCTATCAGAAAAACATAGAGTCAACAAAAGCAAGCGCAAATTTTTGCTCTATATTTCATTCACGGGGGTTAAACAATTTATCAGTTTACTCACATGTGGAAATGGGATTTAATTTAAAAAAAAAATATTTACATGATGATTGACAATAAAAAGAGCTAAAAAGCCGTTTTTGACTTCCTCAGCAGAAATGGTTTTAAAAACCAGTTTTGATTTGTGTTACGTTTTACCGAAGCATTATGCTAACAGGAAATAGTGTCTTAGAGTTCAGAGAATCGTATACCAAATAATAGACTACATATAGCTTACTCAAACATTTTCACAAAAAAAAAATATTTCACAAGCAGCAAGCTTGCATTCAACGCCACATTTTTTGATTTTCGATTAGGCAGTTTTATTTCGTCACACAATCATTCCACTATTTAGACCCCAACCAGGATGGACGACAAGAAATGTTTATAATTCTAGTATCTAGTGTCTTGAACAATGTGCAGAGATTTGGATCGTTTTGAAAAACAATCTTCTATGTTGTTGTAATCAATAATGACGTAGTGAATTGCATAACTTTTAAATTCAGCGAAAGGCTATAAAATTCTGATAACTTTTCAGTAGTTATGAAGTTTAGTTTCACTTAAAGTGACTTTTTAAAACTAATTATATGCTATATAAATGCTCTGTTCTATGTTTATACTATTTCATCTAAACTGTTTCATGTTTGATGGAATAAAAAGGTTGCTAATATTCTGAAACCTAAAGAATATTTATTTAAACTTACGATGAAGCAACACGTTCTACCATTTAAGAATAGAAATTGCCCAAATGGCCGTTGGCAATTAAATCAAGAAAATTAATTTATTTACTTTTTAAAATGTTACTTAAAGAAAAAAGAAAAAATTCTGAAAACGACAATTCTCCTGTCGTTTTTTCTTTATTGTTTTCTGCTTTATTTAAAAACATCTACAGCTTAAATGGTAGCTTAATACCTAGACTACGTCTTTGCGATGAAAATGTTTGAACTTAAGCATGTACGCTAACTTTGGTCATCGTATTGCATGTTGGTATTGAGGTAGGTTTTTAGTAGAAAAAATTGAAGTTCCAGATATCTACCAGATATTTGCACTCTCCTTGTGAACATTCAATTTTTCATAGTAATTTCCAAGATAAAAAATCCTCGTTAATGCAAAATAACCTATGCTCAATTATTTATTTACCATTAATTTGACATCATACATTTTCTTTACTTGTACGACGCATCGAAAACATATCTTGATGCTGCTTTTGTCGCCTAGTTAGTGGTTAACCAAAAAAGTTTGCTAAAACGAGCCCACAGGTTTAACCATTAGTGTTACTCGCTTTATAGAAGTTATTTTACGTAGTATTCACTGTTGTGACATAATTACAAAACGCACATGGCACGTTTTGAGAAGAAATAAATAAAATATTACAATCTCGCAATGACACCAATGCCGACTATCGCAGACTTTCAGGACATCCTCCTTTCTTAGGAAAAAGTAAATGTTGCCAACAGCAAATGTCCCAAAGGACGTTTCTAAAACGGATACGAAGAGTTTCTTGCAGGCATTACTTTCCCTTTCACATCCTACAAAGGTCAGTTTCCTCTTGATCTACCATCTGTAACAGGCTGGCGTGTCACCCAACACACGAAGGGACATCTAGATCAGTAAGCACACAGTTGTCCATCAATGTGTTTGTGGTAAACTCAAACTGTAAACGCATCTTCATTCTTTAGCTTTCAGTTGCGGTTGAAGGGAAATAATAGTCGATGGCTTGCTGACAGACGGAACGTCCAGATAGTTCCGTTCTCGCTCTTTTCCTTGTTGTTATATTTAAAACTAAGAGGAAGTGTCACTCAAACTGAATGTTGGTTTATTTTAATTCCATGTTGAATAACGTAGATGAAAGGCATTTTTTTTATATATATTCGTGTAATATACCTCATTACAGAAAAAGCTGACGTATACAGTTTACAAGAAATCAATTGTTTCAGAAAAATAAGAATGAAAACTGATATATTGTCATGTAAGCTAAGGGTATTTTCTATTCTGTTATAAATGTTGCACTTTTTCGTACATAAGGGACAAAATGAGGTAACGGGGTTTATCTCAATTACTTTTGAAAAATACTTACTAATATTTCATTTATTAGCATTGCACTACCCGTGCTTTAAACTTGAATGTCAGAATCTTTCAAAATGCATGTAATTTGAAACTGAAAACAGTATCAGTACCTATGTCAATTACTTATGCATTTTCTCGATACATAAAATGAGTAACTATGTTCTGATATGAATTCAAAACATAGTTCTGAAATTTCATGTTGTTACACAATTGTACTTTTAAAACACTTTAAACATCTGAATATTCAAATAGTCAAAAAAAAAAAAAAAATGTCCATGACAAAAATCCACTAAGATTCAGAACTTTGTATAACTCAAAATATATAATCAAGTATTTAACCTCTTTAATTTAAACCTATTTCAAAATGAGATTGAATTTATATCCTGACTGAAAACTTGAAGAACGGACAATTCTTATTTACTATAATTTATTAATAAGTTTTAAAACTAAAATCAACAACTCATTCAATAAACTAATGATACGAAAAAAAAAAGTTTTCTGTCTGACTTATTTACTCAAAAACAAGATAAATGAACTTCATTTTTAACGAAACATCTCTTCATTCAGTTACATTTTACTCCGATCACTAAGGCTCTTTAAAAAACGCATCAGCTTCATTTGTTGCTAAATCTATAAAATAAGAGTGAACAAATAAATATGTGAAACCTCAGTAAGACCTGAAAATTCGCGGCAAGAATTTCAAAAAGTTTTTCCAAAAAATTGAAAGCCCGCTCTTACAATCGTAGACTTTGGGAAAAGAGAGAGAGAGAAAAAAAAGGAAAAGTTCTAGCCTCTCTTTCCACATTAGCATAAGAATGTGACGTCACGAAGTAAAAAGAGTAAGAGAGAAAGAAGGATAAAGGAGTCAGGGGAGAAGGGAGGTATGCCGGCAAGGAATTAGGTGTGTAAGCCCCCCTTTTTGAGGAACATCCCATTGTCCAATCCCGGGGGTGTTTTCGCATGCATGGCTTGGGAAGCTGGAGAGAGGCCACTGTCTAAGCGTATTGTGGGCGAATTTCTTCTTCTTTTCTCCTTTGAGCTGGAAAACCTGAGGTGAATTTCTGCACAGAATTTCTGCCTCTGCTAAGAATAGTATGCAGATGACGGGAAGAATAAAAATCCGGAAGAAACTCGGGCAAAGAAGTCAACCGAAGGATCTCGGTGGGTTTGGTGTTTTGTTTCATGCGTTGATTTGGGAAGGCAGAATTTCTTTTCATTGAACTTCAGCTGATCATTTTTCTTTGGATATTTCAGTTCTCATTAAGAGGGAAAAAAGCTTAATTATTTTTCGCGCTGATCTGTCAAAGTTGGAACCGCAAACTGATTGGAAATAATCGTTTTCGCTGATTTTGACCAAACAAAATGTTAAAAAAAGAAGGCTATTGTTGCATTTGTGAAACTATAGAGAAAAATAAATATTGTAGATTTGACTCTTTGAACTGTTTTCCTAGAACTTTTAAAGTCAGTTTTGAATTGTGTGCACTTGAAAAAACTACAAAGACAAAGCTATTATTTGAAAAAACACTTTGAGAATAATATAACAAATATACATTTTTTCTTATTCCTTTTGCAATAAACTAAAGAATACTTGAACTAAAGAAGCAATTAGGCAGTACTCAAAAGACATTCTAATTATAATTTTTTAGTTAATCGGTTTTATTGTATTTCAATGAAAAAGCTAATTACTATGAAGGTATAAGACTGCATATAAGAACGTCATGATAAGCAATGAACTATTGAATGGGTAAAAAAAATATCATACATGATCAAAAATGTGTCCAAAAAAGAAAATAATACAAATTATCCCTGAATGGGGAAATGAATTAGATAAGCAATTGAAAAAAACTTTACCAAAGTCTAAAATAGAAAGTTCTTGACTTTTTCTAAAAATTCTTTTATTAACTGTCACAACAACACTGCTTTTGAAAATATACTTTAAAATAAGCAAAATTGTCCATATTTATGGTCTTTTTTTTTTTTGTCAAGAAATGCTTTAAGATTGTTTAAATGAAATCTGAAAGGAAACTTATAAAAATTCGTCGACGCTTTTATTGGTGAGCTTTTGAGCTGCTTTATATTTCTAATAAATTTGCACATGAATCTTTTAAGTAAAATCAACAAGTTTAAGCGATATTTTATACTGTTGTGGTTACATTTCATCACGATTTTGAATCACATTTTAGCTCTCAATGATTTAAAGTTGAGACTTAAAATAATCTTCTTTTCTTACAAAGCAAAATATTTTTGATTTCTTCATGAGCTACTTATGTATGAAATTTTGATATTTCATCATACACAGTTAAGTGTGTAGTTAGTTTTAAAATTATGAATAATTGATGGTAATTGTCATCATAATTATTATTTTCATACTATAATCCTGTATCTATTTTTAAGTAAAAATCTGCAAGTTTAAGTGATATTTTGTACTGTTGTTGTGATGATTCATCGAGATTTTAAATCACATTTAAATCTTAAAAATTTGTAGTTAAGATACCAAATATTCTACTTTTGTTCCAAAACAAAAATTTTTTGAACCTTTCATAAATTACTTATTTATAAAACATTGATACTTCACCATATACTTAAATGGATAATTAGTTATAAAAGAATGTGATCAATTGGTGGTAATTGTTAAAATAGAAAAAAAATTAAGTGATGCGCTAATTTGCGCTATTTTCGTAATAATGACCCATGTGATCTTTTTTCTTTTCTTTTTTTTGACATATTCTGTTCAAATATAAAACTTCGTCATCAAAAAAAAAAAAAAAAAAAAGAAAAAGAAAAATTCAAGCACAAAGTATCGGTACTAAAACTTAAATACTAAAACTTCGATATTTCGTATAGAACGATATTGATATTGCATCGCAAGATTGCATATTAATTTTGCATTATGTGTAAATTATATACGAAAAAAAAAAGTTTTTTGAATTTCATTCTAAATTGTTTTATTAAGATTATTTAATTCAGAAAAATTCCCACAGCTAAAAGTTCAACACTTAGTGAAAACTTAACGCATACGAGTACAGAACTCAAATTCTCAAAATGTGTGTTCGAATTGATTCAACAGTTAACCATAGTTAACCGGCGACTAACCAGCCAAGCCCCAATAGAGCTTCCAGTTGATGAAAACTATTGAAAACATCATATGCATACTCACCGTGACGTCATCAAACCAACCGCTGTCATCATCAAATCAACCCATTGGTGCAACCGGTTACTCTATTCAAACGTACCCAAATTAATTCCAATCCAATTTTTGTTTTATTCAAATCGAAATTATTCGAAAAGGTTTAATCACTTTGATCGAAGAAAAAAAGAAAGGTTTTCTAATTTTTCCCAAAAACTTTTGTAATCTTTTTTTTTTTTTTTTTTAAATCTAAATCCGTGTTATTCTTTACCTAAAAAATTCTAACCGTAACTTAGAGAAGAAACCCCAACTTCACACCTCGCATACAAATCAGGTTAGATAAGCCCGAGAGCTAAGGCTTTTTTAAAAAGAAAAAAAATATCCCCTCCCTTTTAACGGAGGTTCTTGAATTCGAGTTATTATATATGTCCTGACAAAAACTAGATTTCGTGTTGCGTTCGAGGATCAAAACGTCAGATTTTTAGCCTTCCGTTGTGAAGTGAAAAATATTGTTTATTTGGATGTGGTACACGTATTGTTTTATTTAATTTATACCTAACCGCGAAACAGATATGGGGAGAATATTTTTACACACAAAAGAGAAATAGTACGGTCTTTGAAATGTTATTGTGATACTGTGTTAAATATAAATATTCTGTTAAAGTTTTTTTTTTTTTGCTTATTCAACACTAAACGTAAATGTAGCATTATCAGCATGATTTTTTGAAAAAAAAAAGTAAAAAATAAGTTAAAGACATTTTCAATTGAAAAGCCTTATTTATTATTTTTTTTTTATTAAGATGGACTGAATGCATGCATACACATACACACACACATGTTCACATCAATACTATATATAAGGGACATTCAAATGAAACCCGGTGCCTAGTGTGAAGCAATGGTGACGATTTTATTAGCGCAAAAATAGTCGCCAAAACTGTTCGCACATTTATCCTATTGCGACAATATTCGGTCGATTCCATTTTTAAAGAAGCAAGTAGGTTGCTGTCGGATTCAGACCTGAACCCAATCAGACACTTCGTCGTCCGTTGTGAATCGATATCCGAGAATACTCGTAGTTCGTTTTGGATTTCCAAAAATATGAAAGTAACACGGTGAAAGATCTGAACTGTACGGTGAATGTTCCAACGCTTCCCACCCAAACTGCTGCAATGTCGACTTCACCGCATTGACCATGTGCCTTTGGACAACATGCCTGGCCGCTTCGACTTAATAGATCGTCTAAGGTTTTGTCAAGTGACTTGATAACGTTGGGCATTGATAGTGGTGCCCGTTCCATAAGTTCCACAAGCAATGGGCCCATGTGATTAAAATAATAATAACAATAATAATAATTCGAACTTTAACATCTTGAATTCAAATTATGTTTTTCGCAATCACGAGTGTGTGTGTGTATGTAGGCGTGTGTGTTTATGTGTGTGTGGGGGTATGTGTGTTTGTGTGTAGGGGTATGTGTATGTGTGTAGGCATGTATGTTTGTGTCTGTGTGCAGGTGTGAGTGTGTAGGTAGTTGTGTGTATGAGTGTTTGTGTCTGTGTGCAAGCATGAGTGTGTAGGTGTGTGTGTATGTGTAGGTGTCTGTATGTATGCGTCTGTATGTGTTTGTGTATGTGTGTGTAGGCGTATGTATGTGTGTGTGTGTTTGTGTGTACGTGCGTGTATGTATGCGTGTAAGTGTAGGATATTGACGCAATCTGAAGACGGTTTTCGCTAGAGGAGCAGCATCGTGAGGCGGCCGGTCGACGGTGGTGCTGCAGAGGGAAAAGGGGGGGGGGAATAAAATCATAGGACATCAAAACAGTCAAATGAAAGGAATAAGCAATCGTGATTGCTCAAAAAAAAAAAAAAAAGAAGAAAGAAAGAAAGAACATGTTCCTTCGTGGACGATAACTTGTGTAACCACCTTTTCTCTTCGGCGTGAAACCACACTATCACTGTGCAACATCAAACCCAGTCTCTCTAGCAATAGATGGTTCCTCCATACACGCAGTTACGTGGTGTCTCGTTACGTTTAATGTAAAATTAGACGCACTGACCGAATTTCATTTGTAAGGATATATACAAAAATCAATATCTCTTACAAAGATGCATGTCGTAAGCTTAGAAAATGGATTAATGGATGCAATGTAAACGCTACTCAAAAATAACATTTCTGATGATTTGACAACTTTTTCTTAAGCCTATAATCGAATGCACTTTCCTTCTTTTAATTAGTTTTCATTTTGTGCTCGGTATACATACATCCCAGGTGTAAAAGAATGGAATAAATTTGTGTATTAGAATGTAATTCTATTTTTGATACTCTCATAGGATTTTCTATCAGAAAACACATTTTTTTCCCTTTGCAATACCCAGCTAATGACATTTCTCTACTTTTCTCTCTCTGTTTTGAATCAATAAAAGTAATATCAGAAAATGTGCGCATTTTTTCTAAGTTGACATCTTAAATATATCTGCTAAAAATGAAAATTTTCTATTTCGATTTCTCTTATTCTTTTGAAATTCTCCCATAAGAAAAACTGCTTTAAGATATTTATGAATATTTGATTTTCGCATTAGGCAAAAGTTCTGAACAAGCATTTGTTCTCATTTACCAGCATTGTCAGTTTTCATTACAGTCCTTTGGTATAAAGTTTTCTAAGCGCCATCTTTTCTTTTTTTGAAATTATCTCCCCACTCAATTATAATCTTTTTTATCTTTCGGAATAGCATGAGAAAGTGACTTTTATTTGTCAGCTCAATTATAACATACTGAAAAAGTTTACAAACATTAATTTGAAGGATCGTATTCTAACGGAATGAATAATATCTACAGCAAGAAGTTAAATTGTCATTAAAACTTTGTTTCAAAGCTATTTGTGGAAGAAAATAACTTTTTGCCATTTTCTTTTCCATGGAATTGATGAAGCGGATTCAAGATTAAGGTTCTTATTAAAGAACTTAAATTTTTAATTTATGTGCCCTTGTCTTTGAAATTAGTTTTGTGTGAGTGCAAAAACGGATCTGTAAAACATTTCCAGTGAGTGTTAAGTTCCTATTGCAAGAAAAGATTGGAATAATTTATGCTTGTCCAAATTATATATTTATAGAAAACTTTGGAACGCATAAGAAACCAATTTTGTTCAATACACACATAAAGAAAGATAAAAGAAATATTCTCATTAAAATACTTCTCACAAGTAGAAACGACGTCTAAAATGTGGCACATGTTAATAAAGGTGATCAATATAAAATTGTATCGAAGCGTTAATAGACTGAGGAATA
Source organism: Uloborus diversus (assembly GCF_026930045.1). NCBI lineage: Eukaryota > Metazoa > Arthropoda > Arachnida > Araneae > Uloboridae > Uloborus > Uloborus diversus. Next base: position 31,034,710 of record NC_072735.1, read on the forward strand.
ATTATTTTTCGGACTGAAACGAAAATCTTTATTTGTCTGTATTTAAAATGCGGTAACATGTAAGCCACGTTTTCATTTGAAAAAAAAAATATGTTGTCTTGCTACTTTTGAAGTTATATGGAACAAATAAAATGTGCAAATATAATTTTAAAAAAAAAAACTGATTTTTTAGTTAATGAATATAATGCAACGTGAAGAAGAAAAACTTAACAAAATTACTTCCAAGATGAACAAAGGTTGTTGTACAAGAAAGCATTGTAAATGAGACTGATTTTTCTTAACTTTTTAATTTAAAGAACCCATTGGCATGCACAGGTTTTACGCGGAAAACAAAAAGTGCTGCTAAATGAATTGTATTAAACAAATTTTCTGCTAAAAATCCTAATGAGTAAGTAACTATCAAGTAATAAACAGTAGCCAACGCAGTATAACTATTTGTTTGACTAGGTTAGAGGGGAATTTTTGATCGTAGCAATTAAATTCCTATCTTCTGATGCTGTTTTGACGTTTATTACTTAGTTCGACGTTCAACGTTTTCGGGCAACCGAAAACAATAATCTTTTTGAAGCCTAACCCCCTTTTTCCCCCTTTTACGACTTTTGTGTTCGAAGAGCTTCCCTTTTTTTCACTTTTCAGTGGACGAAAACGATGCAAATTTGTTTCCTGTTTACTTTACCGAGATCTTTTCTTTTGCTGTTTCTATTTTAATGACTTTTTTTTCTTCTTTTTTTACTGTCATTGTACTCTCTCTAGTTGCTTGATATAATCGATGAGATCATTAACCTTCAAAAATTTAAAACTAGCAATGGTTCTTTAACCCAACGAAATCAGAAGCATGTACTTGTTGGCAACAAAATTCGTCTTTCCAATGGGTAAATAAAGCCCTATCTAGCGAACTGTGAACAGTCAAGAAAATGTTTCGATGAAATTCTTTCTGCATCACATTTATTACAGAGCGGATTTTTTGCAGACCATAAGGTCTCAGTCGATATTTTTTAATATCAAATATTAAACAAATTTTAGTAGTACAGATGTCCCTCGCTACTTCGCGCTTCGACTTTCGCGGCTTCACTACATCGCGATTTTTTCTAAGTTTTATTTATTTATTTTTTGAAGTATAGTAATTAGCCTTTTTTATGCGCTCGTGTGAACTTACAAAAGAATAACAAAGTATATGTCTTTTAAGTAATGTAAGCTTTTAAGTAAATCTGAGGGGCTAGTTGTACTAGTTGAGGGAATAGAGGTATAAAATCGCCGAAAAAAGTAGGGAATCGCAATCTTATTTTAACCGTTAAGCACTAACTGCAAAGTATAAATCACTGTATAATTGCTAGGGGATGTAAATGCATCTATAAATGGTGTTCAACAATCTACTAGCTTTTTAAGTAACATACGTAAATGTTGAGGAAGAACGGGGGTACAACTGTACTGTAATGCAAACTTGTGTCCTACGGTCAATAACGGGCAATTGATTCACCATCGAACAAGTTGAGGTTTTTTCATAGATTAGTAGTAGTGTGTAGGAACTGCGTGTGTGTGTGTGTAGTTTATTTCTCAATAATTAACAATGTGATATCTATGACGTTTAACATACCTAATTTTCTCATATTTTGTGCAATATAATAAGTAATACAAATGTAATGGTGACTAAGGGTGCTGTTTCATGTCTAGGGGGCTCTAACTACGATAAAAAACCTATTTTAAATTGCCGTAAGTGAGTTTTATGCACTCTAATTAGAAAATTATGTACAAAATCCTACTTCAGGAAATTCAGTTATCTCGGTAAAGTCTGGAGCGAATTAACCACGATAAACGAGGGATGACTGTATTTTATTTTACTGTAAATCAAGTGCAGAATTCAGTTTTTTGGAATGGGATGAGGATAGTTCTGTTACTGAATTATCTTCGTTACACGACAATAATTCTATGTAATAATTCCGTTAGAAGTAATACAGTAATGCACCGAGAAAGTGTCTGGGTTTTTTCCATCATTCTTGAAATCTTGTAACGCATTTGTGAAATCAGTACATCATCTATCAAAACTTTTAACGTCGTAGAGTTTATACATAAAAAAGCATCCCTACTTATATGCACAACTATATAAAATGCCTGTAAAAAATGAAGGAAATGGTAGAAATTTAGCATTGGCTTCTTTTTTCTTTCTTTTTTTTTTTGTATTGCCCATGAAACAGCTATTCGTTCTGCAAATGCAAGATCAGAAACAAGTCAAGAGCAGCCTCTTCTCTTCCCCTTTCCCACCAAAGCAAAGAATTATCTTTCGATTAAATCCCCCCACCCTCGGGGACCACCCATACCCTCGTAAATCCCTTCATCCCGCCTTCCCCCGTTTAAAGCCCGATCAGAGGGTTCTTTTATGAAAAGTTCGGTATCTAAAGCAGGCTTTAAAACAGCGATGGGGGTCTGCTAGAAAATCCATTGAAAGGCTATCTTCGAAGCAACGAAGCGTGGGAGGGAGGTTAATCTATGGATGCCCTTGTTCGTAGGATCGCTTGCTGATTGACGTAAAACAAGTAGACTACGGGGAGAGGACCTTGTTCAGAAGAAAGGTGACTCCACCTTCGTAGTTTTCCTTCCTACATGAAGGCTTCTTACCATTTTACTGTAATGCAAACTTGTGTCATTGTCAATTTGAAGCAATTCAACAAAACATTTTATTTCTTAAACTTCAAACAGAAAATTTTATCTCTTAAGATTTTATCTAAAATAATAAATTCACATAAACATGGATAATTTTCTGGCTCAGTTATGCATAGGGTTGTTCGTTGCAGTCATTTCAAGGGCAAAAAAAAAAAAAAAAAACTTATTTCTAAAGCAAAAACAGCTCAGTTTGAAGCGAATTTCATTCCATATTACGTAGTAGGCTTTGCAAAGCGTGGATTAGCTAAGTCTTAATAGGTAATATAGCTATGACAACTGCATTTAGTTTGTGTGGAGTAACGTGGCGTAACCTATGTTCGTATTTTTGCTGCTTTGTTTGAAACCTAAATTCATCTATAAGCCATTAATTAATGTTTAAATTATAAAATTAATGTATATAACTATGTATTTAGTTTCGTTTTATCCCTCATTTTCTGTTTTAGATCATCCACTTATATTACCACCACAGTGTTCTTATTTCCATTATTAGACGGTTTTTTGTACTCAATATTATTTTCATAAACTTAATTTCAGTGTCACCTATTATCACGTAATTTTACAAATATAATTTTTAAAAATATGTTTAAGATAGTTCATTATATATTACCAGCAGTGTTCTTACTTCTGTCATTAGATTTCTTTTTATGCTCAATATTGTTTCTAAACAAAATTTCAGAGTCAACGACCTATTATCACGCATATTTTTCATATATATTTTTAAAAAATGTATATGATCTATTAAAAGTTTAAGCTTGAATTTCATTCTTTTAATGCTTTTTTTTTTTTTTTGTTTTGAAAATGATCTCTTACAGTAAAACATTTCAAGCATTCGACAATGTATTTTGAATTTTGGGGAAATCGTAAAAGCTGTAATAAATCCAATAATATGATGTCGAGAATTATTATTTGGAATAAATAGTCGTCTTGGGCCTCATGAACCTGCAGGAGTCAAACCTGCTTAGTCGCTTGTCAAAAGCAAAGATTGTGCACAATCAGATAAAGTCCTGATCCAGAGAACTCTTGAAGTCCATTCAGGGAAAACAATAGCAGCATTCCTTTATGTGACCTAGTCCTTAGAGCTCCAAACTCCTCCGATCCTTTGAGCTGCCCAGAACACCCAGGTTGGCAGTCAAAAGCTCTTTAAAGGGTCAAGTCTTCTCTTCCCAAACAGATGCAAACATAATAACACCTTTTGAGAATAACACGCCTGCACTCACGCGGAAGACCAAAATCTCCGGGAATTGCCCTTCGTTTCTTGACAATTTCCAGTGAACTCGACTCCAAACGTGAGATCTTTGCGACAAAGCCATTTTAGTCCATTCAGAAGAGTCTTTTACTCAGGCAGTACTTAATCCGGCGATGGTGGCACAAGGCCAACTAATCCTCCGGAAAGCTGGGGTTGTTAAAACGCAAGCGGTGTATGAAATGGGAAAGGGGTGTTCTTTTCCCATTCCTGAAAAGTTTCCGGTGACACCTTCGCAGGTGTTAGTAAATGCTTCGCTGGATGCATTTGTCTGCCTTGTTTGTCGCAGCAAGTGCGATAATCTTTGCGGAAGTCCTCATCACTGCACATTTCTCATCTTTTTTCCCCCCACCTCGCTCAGTTTATTTTGCAGGTTTGTTTACTTAAGCATTTAAAAAATTGACACTAAAACTCTCTGCAAACTTTTACTTTTTTCTAAATAAGTAACGTATATCAAAGTTTAATTATTTGCCAGATTTTTTTTAAAAATTGATAATGTTTCTGAATACTGTTGCAATGTACAAAAATCCAATCTGTCGGTAATCAAAATGTACTTGTTGCAGTTAATTTCAACATGGAGTGAAGATTTGAAAAAAGTTTATTTCTTATAGTTTTAGTAGCATGAATCACAAGAATATTTTTGCTAGTCACATTATTAGAAATAGCCTCAAATGGATGGTAGAAAGGTTTCATGTGTTCATTATGATATTTTCAAAATATTGCATTTTGGCTTCCTTATGCGAAGTAAAGAAAATATTGTATTCACGAAAAATGTTCCACTTGAATGTTAACCAAAGTTTTCATTTTGAACATCCGTAAATCAATTTTGAAGAGTTTTTTCATGATATTTGTAAATGCAGGTACATATCAGAAATTACCAATAGGACCCGTGCATATGTATGTACGAGTATGTATCGCATAACTCAAAACCGATGAGTCTAGATCAGAAGGTTTTGACTTTTGTGTGAGTCTGTTACAAGTTTGGTTGCAACCAGGTGTCTCAAAGTCCTATACAAAGTTTTGGTGAAAAAGCTGTGTTATGATTTCAATTTAGGCTTTTGCAAGGCAGCTATTATCTAGTCACTGGACAATTCTTTGTGTCGCTGCATTTATTTGGATATAGATTGTTACTTACGCTTATTTGGTGAGATATATAAAATTCTTTAAAACTCGAGTTGAAGTAACTAAATTAACTAAGGATCGCCAATGAGTTGTCCAGCCAAGGGGAGTGCGAAGATCACTCATATGACAAGCGTGACAGAAAAAAAAGTATGATATCTGTGGAGCTTTTCACGTGATTATAAGAAAGAATAATCTCTGTATCAATACATTTTCTTTGGGGACATTCTCTCCAAGGCATCAAACAAATTTATCTCTAAGGGAATGTTTAGCGAATACTTCGACCAGTGTTTCGCGAGATTTAACGAATATTGGCGACTCTCACTAGCCATTAATTTTTTATTTTTACGTTTTTCGTAGTAAAAGAAGTTTCATAATCGTGAAAGAGGTTGATTCTCAGATTTCAACGGTAATACTTTTTAACTAATTGAAAATATAAACGTATTTAAATAGGCATACAAAGATGCCATCTTGTGCTTATATCATTTTTTTTTTTAATCAGCTGTAAAAAACAAATTTATAAATATTTAGTCACAAGCAAGATGAAATTTAGATCGTTTGGGACGATAAAGCGTGAACAAATTAAGCAATTAAACCATTTAAGCGTAAAAAATGGCAAATAATTAGTTCAGAAGCATGCAATTTTAAAGTAAAATTATATAAAATAAAATAGATACTTAAAATAAAATGGCTATGGTGAGGAGAAGCTTCCTGCATTTAAAAATGCAGCTAGTGGCTTTCTAATTATCCGAAATTGTAGATAAGTGTCTTAAAATTTAACTGTTAATCAAACGACATATTTAGGACTTTCACAAGTTCTTATTTATAATGTATCGTTTGATATAATCATACGATGTTTTAGTCAACTTTAAACCATAGTTTTTTTTAAGTTTCGTAAACAAAGGGGAAAAAAAACAACAACAATTTTCTGTCAACCAGCATCGTCATAGCCTGACTTTTTTCAAATTAATGTGGGAGAATAGCTATTTTTTGTGCAACATATTTTTTTTTATTTAGTCTTGAAAACATAAATAAATAAATAATGAATAAACTTTAGAAAAATCATAATAAAATAATCAAGTGTCTTACTTTTCAATGGTAAACGAAAAGGATGAAATAAAAATCAAGACAAAGCAATTCTGATGAAATGTTTTCTGTTTATGCAAATGATTGCAAAACAAAAAAGGAATTTTAAACGACGCTGCAAACAATCACGGAGAAAAATCTTTAATTTTTGTGAGTATTAATAGTTTAGATTCTTCCGACATGCACAGAACGGGGCTTTAAATTCCGTTCGTGCCAGAGCGAACTAAGGTCCTACCTCAAGATCGGATGACTTGCAACTGATAATGCTTCAATCAGCCAAAACATCAACTCCCCCTTCTCAGCCATTAAAAATGAAGGCTAAAATTAAGGCTTCTCACGATCCCTAACGAACGGGTGCTCCCATCCGTTAAGGCTCGCGTGGCTTACTTTCGCATCTGGTGGCATCAGGTCGTTAGCGCGCCCTGGTGTTTTATTGCGGATGTCGTGTCTGGGCAGAAGGACGTGTCGCGTGATCCCGGGCAGTGTCGTATGCGGTCGTGTATACCCACGACTTGCCGTGCGAGCACGTCCAGCAGAAAAGTGACGTGAGCAGAAACCCGGTCGCGTGCGGGGTGCAGAAAACAAATGAAAACAACGTGAAACGGTCTGGCGAAAAGAACGCCGCAATATGTATATACATAGTTGCGATGAATAATCACCAGTCATCGTGCATGTATTTTTATGGGCAGAGAAAAGTGACGGGCATTGTGGTGCGAGACGTCTCTGGCGAAGGTTTATTAATGTGAGGAAAATATTCGCTCTCACAGCGGGGTGTCTTCTTCCTCTGGCAGGCGTTTTGATTTCATGTTGCACTGTGCACGTGACTCCTTGTAACAGGATCAGGTGCTCAGTATGTTTCGTGTGTGATGTTAATGTATAATATGGCTGCGGATTTTCTTAAAATAAATATTTTCAGCATTAGATCAGTGTATGACGGGGGGGGGGGGGGGGGGGGGGGGGAGCGGGTTTCGCCAGAGTACCCAAATTTTTAGCATGCATTAGCTTATGTCCATGTATGGCTCTTAATCTCTCCCCTCTTCCGCCCACCGAAAGTAAATTCTGGCCGCACTTGAGGTTTGCAGGTAAAAAAATCAGCATAAAAACTTATTAAATGGTTTATGGATTTTTGCCATAAGAAAAATTGAGGTTCCATTTTCTTAGATAATACCTCTTTTGGATCGTGCTTCATTGATTCTACTGTACATACTGTGTCCTTTCATACGTTTCATGTTATAATTGAATTTTACGTAATACTTTTCGGACAGAGCACTCATTGGCAAGTGTCTGCCTGAAATTATTTTAAGAAGAATATCTACTATATCAAATAAGAGAATCACAAAATATTCTTAAGCCTTTTACTTTTTACTGCTCTGCTTAGAGGCTATTGCTTGCCTAGAAAACTTTTAAGAGAAACTTCTGCCGTATGAAGTAAGAAAGAAAAAAACACTTTCAAGAATTCAAGAAAGGTGATTGTACAACGTGTTGCATCAATCCCTTTACTTATTACTTTATCTAATAAGTGTATTCAACACAGAAACTAGAGCGTAAGCCTTTTATCTTAGGGCCACATATTTTAGCATTAGATAATGTAAACAAAACTTCATGCATTTGCATAAGTACAGCCTTAGATTAAACTGATAACAAAATGTAGAAATAAATTTAAAAAGTGCATATAAACAATGCTACTAAACCCCGTAGAAAGTGAAGAAAATTTTTTTGGCCAGACATCAGTTTTGTTTCACATAAGCATTCCAGTATGGTAAATAAAGATTTTAAAAAAAAAAAAAAAAAAAAAAAAAAACACGCAATTACTGTGAAAAACATTATCGTAACACAAAATCATTAGCGTCGTCATAGCAAATAAATTTCTATAGAAAAATTAATGTTTCAAAACGTAAATATTTTTGGAAAAACAAAGAATTGTCAACTTTTTTAAAAGAGCCTTTTATGTTACGATGGAATATCTTGGATGATAAAGCATCATCATGAAAAAGCAAAGATTTCAAGCTGTTACGTAATAAAATGTTAATTTACACAAATATTTTTAGTTCTTGAAATTATTTTAACTACAAAGTTTTTTGGTGCAATTTTGACTTGTTTGACATATCGAGAACACTAGACCGAAATAGTAGTTGAAATATGTCTGGTTGTTGTCGTATATTTGAATTGCCGAGTGAATCTTTTTTTCCCCCGATGTTTGAATCAAATCATATAGCGAAGTATTTTTTCGTCGTGGCAAACTATTGCTTTAATCGAAAATGTCGAAATTGGAAAAATTCGCTGCGAAATAAATTTGCTTAGTTTTTACTATTTCTTCATAAACTATCTTCAAAAAGTGGTGAAGGAGTAAACTTAAAATTTAAATTGATCTTCTAGTCTCCAGTCAAACATTTTGAACGAATTTTAAGCTGTTTATAAATTCCAGAAAGTAAGCATGAGGAAGCGAAACAAATTTTGAACACCAAATCTTTCGAAATCTTGGAAAAACATATAAAAAACGACCAAGAAAGAAGTCAAGGAGAGCTCGGAGAAGTAGAATCTGCGAAAAGAAATAAAAAATTAATCCGAAATAAAAAAGATTTCACGCACTCTTGTAGAGGATTCTTTTTGTTTTGGTGCCATCTAGTGTTACGTACTCTAATCAGCTAGGGGGAGTTTAAAGGGGTGGATGCCAGTTGTCATAGCAACACGGAAAGTGAAAGTGGGAGGTGCTCTTTTTAAGATGAAGGAGGGAAGGAACAGACCTCAGAAAAACTGATTTTTAATATTGCCCCATTTTTTCCCCCTCTCGCACCTACGAATACGTACCCGAATGGATATATGCTTGTTGTCTTGCATTCTTCTACAGCAAGTTCTTCATTTTTATTTATAATTTTTTTGTTTATATTTTATTTCTTGAGCTTGTCCCAAAGTTTATGCCTGTCATATAGCTACGTCTTTGCTTTATGGAGCGTGGCTTGCTTGCTGCGTAATGATGTCTAACTTAGTTTTATGCGTGTCTGTTGCTCAGCTTTTTGCCCAAGAAGCTCAGCCTTCCCCCTTTAGGCTCTGAATTTTATACTCCTCGTAAAAAAGAGGTAGTGGTGAAATACGATAATCTGAATTTTATTCATATGTTGGAGTTGGAGCTTGGAAAGTTTTCTGTTTGCAGTTAAGACCGGAGATATTGCTTTTTTCTCGCACATAGATAGAGAGCATAAATCTTAATTTGTTTATATTTTTCTGAGAATAAATGAAATATGCTACATTCAACATTTGTCTCTGATTTGTAGAAATATGAGCACGAAGAAGAGTTTGAGAGAATATGGTGATCCTCGAGCTTAGATCCCTCTTAGACTCCCTGGTGTTGTTCTAAACATATTAATAAATGTAATCAAAAGAAAAAAAGAGTTATAAAAACTAAAAACAAAGATAAAAAAATTTTGAAAAAAAAAAATAGAACCGACTTCAAAATTGCTCTAAAAAGTGAAAAATAATTTTATTCTTTAAACACCATCGATAATACTTTTAAACATAATTTTTGAAGTTGGCGCAAAAACAATCGATAAAATCATTCACAGCCATAACTCAACTACAAGTATAAATTTAACCGCGTCCAGTTTCTTCACTACCACATGCATTACGCATTGATGACAGCATATTTGAGTAACGATATAAATGTTTCGTTCCTAAGTTTGGATGATTTTTTGATAAAAATATGAACAAAGCATGGTTACAATGGATTTTACTTTTTGTTTTTGCGCCAACTTCAAAAATTATGTTTAAAAGTATTATCGATGGTGTTTAAAGAATAAAATTATTTTTCACTTTTTAGAGCAATTTTGAAGTCGGTTCTATTTTTTTTTTTTCAAAATTTTTTTATTTCATTCTTTTTAGTCTAAATATAGATATTTCAGTAAAAGTAAAGAAGTTACCTAGTAAGAAGTGCGGTTCTATATCACTGTATTACTTTAGAAAAGCCTTTATTCAAAATTATCATTACAATTACTATTAATGTTACAGTTATATGACACCAAACTTTTATAACAATGAGTTTCATATTGTCGCGTAGATGAAGATAGCGAAGGCAATGTGAAAGCCAAATGAAGCGAATACTCGTTAGTCTCAACTCGAGATCTTTATTCAGAACCACGAATGAACGTTACATCTCCTTATATACAACTTGAAAAAGTGCTGGAACTTTCCAGACTTGAAAAGATACAGAAATTAATAGAACATTCGAGAAAATTCGGGAAACAGTAGAAACGAAATTTTAGTAAAATTCACTTTGTCCTAGTCGGGATTTGAACCCGAGTTGCTCGTGTGGGAGACGAGAATTCTACCACTGAGCCACCGTTATCCACGGATGAAACGTGCGAACTTCGGTACAATATCATTTTAATCATTTAATAGGGAAATTTACTGTTTTTTGCCCATAACTTTTTTCCTAAAGAACAAATATGGTCAAACAAAGTAATGGGACCTAAGTTGAGCCATCCTCTATCCATTAAAAAAAGAATCATCAAAATCGGTTCACTAGGTGAGACGCTATGAGTGGACAAACAAAAAAAAAAAACATACATACGGTATGAACTGATAACCGCCTCCTTTTTGAAGTCGGTTAAAAATATGTTGCATCCGCATGTTTCAGGGTTACAATGAACGCCTATTAACCTTCGTAATTCCTTAACCTGTCCACGGAATATCATTTTCAAATTTGTTATTTAATAGAGTGGTTTTATTATACATTTAGGTTGTTTGAGCAAAACGCTAAATGTTTTTTACTGCTTTTATTAAACTTCATTACTAGTAAAGTAATGCCTTAATACATCATCACCTCAGTGAGCTAGTTTGACAACGTAATAACCGCACTAAGAGTAAGTAAATGAGAGTAAGTTAGCATTAAGGGGTGTTTTTTTTTTTTTTTCAATCAAGAAAGTACATTTCAGGAACTAATAACTAGTGCTTTTTTCTATCTTTTTACAAACTGCTTTTGCCTAAACGCTATGTTTCTTTCCCCCGCATCTTAAAGAGTTCTGGGCTTTCGGACATTTAAAAAAAATAATTAAAAAAAAATGTTGGGAAAATAAAAGTATTTTCTGGGTCCATGTTTTTTTTTCTTTTGTTTTTGCTCATTCTATCCATTTCAATGACTAAAAGTAGTACTTTTGACTGAAGGAAAAAAAACCCCACTGAGAAAAAGAATGATTGTGGCATTTTGATCTGATTTATTTCATAATAAATATTTCATTCATTTTCATTCATCCGTCTAAGATTTGTTGCTTAACGGGATAAAAACATGTACCAGCTTAACAAATTTGGTTTTATTATGTTCCAGAACAAAATGCATTTTTCGTAATCGGGTTTGTATTCAAATCGATGATATAAATTCAAATCAACATCAAAAATGATCTAAAGTATTGTATTTATAGGATATCTGACAATTTATATATGCTGCAAAAGTAGGGCACTTTTAATTCAAGTTTGCTTTTGCCTGATGGGGAAATAAACTAGTAAATGCACATTACAGGAAATGAATCTTAGAAAACAATTTTTCAAACACTTAAACTTCCATTTCATTTTCAAATTTCCTGCCATTTTTTGTTAAATGCTCAATTTTTCGAACTTTAGAAAATTTATTTTGTCGCGCTGATTTTTACAAATGAATTTTTGCTAAACTCTCCTCACAATGTATTTTTTATACCTTTATTTTTATTTTTATCATTTTATTTTTTTGTAAATGAAACTTCACGTGGAGGTGAAAAATAAATCATGTTTGAAAATTCACACTCACTACAAGCGTAAAATGATATATTTTAAATTCAGGATGTTTGTTATCGATCATAACTTAAAGCACCATTTATAAACTTTTTTAAAAATGTACTTACTCTCTTTAAAACGTTTCACTAAATATCACTTAATATATTAAGTTTAAAAGTGCAAGTTACGAGTTTGCTTTTTTTTTTTTTGAAAGCAAAAGCTAATATATGTATATGTATATATATATATATATATATATATATATATATATATATATATATATATATATATATATATATATATATATATATATATATATATATATATATATATATATATATATATATATATATATATATATATATATATATATATATATATATATATATATATATATATATATATATATATATATATATATATATATATATATATATATATATATATATATATATATATATATATATAACAGTTTTCGAAAAAAAGAAGAGCTGTTTCAATTTTAAGATCTTTTTTTAATGATTTTTTTAGTTTTTAAAATTCTATTTTATTTATTTATTTATTTATTTATCTATTATTATTAATATGCATTTTAAGGAAATTTGTAAAATATTTTTGGTTCATTAACATCGTAGCCGTGATGATAACGATTTTCAGGATATCATTAAAGCGTACCTTCAAGAAAATAATTTTTATCCAACAACTTACTGTAATTCCATTAGAAATTTTTTCCAAGCGATTGATTACCCCTTTTCCACGGTAGACTAATCTATGAACGTTTCATCTATTAACTGTTCATTCGAATTACAAAATGCAATAACCACATCTGTCAACCTATGAATTGATTAGTGAACTAGAAAATTTTAAACATATTGAATGATGTTGGATTAAGAGTATCACTTTCATAAATATTCAGCAAATCAGCTCAAATGCTTTGAAGGAGATGTTTAACTTAGTAACTTAGAACGTAATATCTGGTAGGTCGACCCTTATACAACGTAGAATTTCTAAAATTTTAGGAAGCGATTGACTGCGTTCCGCTTTATTGCCTTTCGATTTTCAGAAATGTCATTAGTTTTCGTGGTCGTCAATGGATGTAAGTGATGTGTAGCAGAGTTATGTAGGGCTGAGACAAAGACTTATTTGTTATGGATTAGGGTTAAAATTGAACTCTAGGTTACTAGAAAACTCTATTATCTCTAGATATTAGGGGTGAGTTGGGAGGAGTGGGACAGAGTTTTTATTTTGCTTCACTTCTATAATTTAGACTTACCAAGAGTGCAGCTCATAAAATTGATTATTTAAGATATTCGAAAGCTATGTATGCGTTTGCTGAATATATAAATAAACTGTTCAATAATAACTTATTAGAAGACATCAATGTTTTAAATTATGACTAAATGTTTTCATCAAAACTTTTTAGGAAATAGACATTTTCAGAAGCTTAAAGATACCTGAAGTTCATAAATGTTCAAACAGCAATTATAAGAATTGAAAAAAAGTCATTTTTACATTTCAGTACACTGTTATAACCAGAGGTTCCAGACGAGTGAATATATTCCCCCTAAGGTGAAAGCATGGTGACCAAGGGTGCCATACTGGCCAGGAAGTAAAGCAGAGGTGCGAAAGTAGCAGACAGTCGTAGACAGGGGTGCCAAAACAGCAAGCAATCGCTAAATGACTTGCTGGCGCATGCGCTTCCGGCATACATTCACCATTCAACCACTTCAATATGGCGGACGAATGATAGGTTGCACTACGCGTGGCTTCTACGTCTTTCACATTGAATGAAGTACACTATTGGATTAAATCTCAACTTTTGTAGGATAATTCTTTAAAATAACAAGTAAGTACAGCTTTTGATCACTTTGTAGCTTTTAGGGCTTTCAAACATAGTTAAAAGTACGTTTAATGCTTTTCAGTTACCGTTAGTCCGTTACGATACCGTAGTACCGTTAGTTGTTTATTTTCAGGTTAGCGTTACTGTCGTGAAAATTCCATCATTCAAAACGCTACAAAATGTATCTATCATTATTTTCTTGAGTACTCGATAAGCAACATTTAATCACCGAAATATTAACCGCAATGTTATTTTCAATAATCAACAAGTGAGAACCTAAATAAAAATGATTCGTGTGCTTTGTGTAGCGAGCGCAAAAAATAAAAAAGAAATCTCTCTCCGTCTATCTTTTTCTTTTGCTTTTTCGTTCAAGTGTTTGAATCATTTCCTGTTAGCGGTTATTCGATAGTGTTAGGAATTTCTTTAAATTTTTAACTGTCGAAAAATTTTATGCGCATTTTATTTTATTGTTATTTTGATTGAAATTTTGAACGTTTGAGAAACGATTTTGTTTTTCCGTAACTTTAATATCCCAGAATATTTTTGGCTGTTCATGTAAATAATTCATAAGTACATCTACACTTTACTTTCAGTGCGGTTATTTCTCACAAATGATCATTAACTTAACTATGATTATTCAAATAATTACTCGTCTTTAACTTTAAATATATTTGTGACAACTCTTTGATACCAAATAAAGTCTGTAGATATTTATTTTTTATTCATTTTTAATATTACTTTGTAAAAAAAAAACTCATCAGTACGCAGAATTTTCACAAGTTTTTTACCGCCCCGAGAGTTATTATAATTATTATTATTTATTTCATTTATTTTTAAGAAAAGGATAAAAATTTCACAGGTCCGCAATGTTTTTCATTTGTTTTTACCGACCCGTGGGTCAAAAGAGGTTGAGAAACACTGATGTAGAGAACGATCAGATGAATTAAAGCAATGAGCACTTCTTAACTATGTTGAAAACTCTGAAATATGGTCAAATGCTGTAATTACAAGTTTTAATCATTTCCAGTACTGAATTCATGCAATGTGAAAAGTGTGCAAAACGTAGACTATCATGAATCAAAACAAAACTATTAAAAAAAGAAAAATACACAACTGTATTCAAAAACGCACACAATACGGGGAAGGGGGGGGAGGATCTACAGTAAGGGTGCCATTTCTCTCTCCGAAGGTTCATTCTTTTCACCCCGGCTGCCTATTTTTTAAAAGGTGCCTGTTTTTCCCCCTAGTTAAAGGTGCAATTTCGGCTCCGTATTAGGTGCCGCTGGTGAACAAGCGTTTCACCCCTGAAAGGTGCCGAATGCAACCTGTAGTTTTAACAGTGTAGACATTCTAGTATTGTAGAGCTGAAATAAAGTGGCAGCCTTTATAGTGATTTAAAAAAATTAAAAAAAAAACTAAAATAATGGATTTTTTATGAATTTCTTATTATCACCATAATACTCCAAATAATTGAGTTGCGGATACAAATAATTGCGAATCGGATACAATAGAATGAGTTGTTTGTTAAATAGGAAAAAAAACGATTTCTTGAAAGTATGGTTAAATTGTTCGAAGTTCATTGGAAGATAGTTTTTTGGAAAATGTAACTGACGTTGCAAAATGTTCAAAGAGGCATAATATGTATCCAGGAAAATAATTTTTTACACTTTTGTGAACGTTTTATAAAGCTTGAAGGAAGTGAAAGTTTTGATAGCAATTCAAAAAGAGAAAAACTTTCTATAGTAAAAGTTTTTTTTTTTTTTTTTTTTGAATTTCTTACTATTATCATGACATCCCAAATAGTTTCTATGCAATAGGAACCAAATTCAATAAAATGTGTTTGTTACTAAACAGAAAAATAAAAACTGATTTCTTGTAAGTATGGATAATCGTTTAGTTACAGCTAATTAGCAGGTTCTGTAAAGAATTTATAGAACTCATTTTATTTTTGAAAACCCTTATATATAGAACAATTTATATTTTACAAAAACCACCTGGCATTGAAAAATGTTCAAAGAGAGATTATAGGTATGTAGGAAAAGCAATTTTTACATTTCTGTGAAACTTACAAAGCTGACAGGATGTAAGAGCCTTTATAGTAATTTGAAAAAAAAAAAAAAGTAAGTAATAATGGACCTTTTATGAATTTCTTACTATCACCGTGACACCCCCAAATAATTTATATGCAAAAGGAACCAAATACAACCGAATAAAAAAGCCTGATTTCTTGAAAGCGTGAGTAATTGTTTAATCAAAACTCATTAGAAGGTACAATTTTATAGGAAAAGACTGATGTCTAAAAATGTTCAAAGAAAGATTACAGGCATCCAGGAAAAGCCATTTTTAAATTCTTGTAAATTTTTTCTTGAAGGTGACAGGAAGTAAACGCCTTTATAACAATTTGAAAAAGAAAAAGAAGAAAAAAAGTTTCTATAGCAATGGATTTTTTTAATGAATTTCTTACTCTCACCATGATACCCCTAAAAAACTATGCAATAGGAACTAAATACAATGTAATGAGTTTTTTACTAAACAGAAAAGAAAAATTGATTTCTTGAAAGCATGAATAATTGTTTAATCAAAACTCATTAGAAGGTACAATTTTATAGAAAAAGACTGATGTCTAAAAATGTTCAAAGAGCGATTATAGGTATCCAGGAAAAGCCATTTTTACATTTTTGCAAATTTTTTCTTGAAGGTGACAGGAAGTAAACGCCTTTATAACAATTTGAAAAAGAAAAAGAAGAAAAAAAGTTTCTATAGCAATGGATTTTTTTAATGAATTCTTTACTACCATCATGATATCCCAAATATGCAATAGGAAATAAATACAATGTATTAATGAGTTTTTTACTAAGCAGAAAAGAAAAATTGATTTCTCTAAAGTATAGATAGTATTTTAATTTAAACTTATCAGAAGGTACAGTTTTATAGAAAAAAGACTGATGTTGAAAAATGTTCAAAGAGACATTGTAGGTATCCAGGAAGAGCCATTTTTATATTCCTTCGGATGTTTCATAAAAGGGACAGGATGTAAAAACATTTTAGTAATTTGGAAAAAAAAACGTTTCTATAGTAATGGATTTCTTTATGAATTTCTTACTATCACGATGTAACTCAAAATAATTGATATGCAATAGGAACCAAATACAATAGAGTGAATTTTTTATTAAACAGAAAAGAAAACCAGATTTCTGGAAAGTATGGATATTTTTTGAATTAAAACTTATTAGAAGACACAATTTTGTAGAAAAAAGACTGTTGCTGAAAAATGTTCAAACAGGGGCGATAGGTATCCAGGAAAAGCCAGCTTTATCCTCCTGCGTATTTTTCATAAAGGTGACAGGAAGTAAAAACCTTTACAGTAATTTGAAGAAAAAAAAAAGATCTATAGTAATGGATTTCTTTATGAATTTTTTACTATCACCATGATACCCCCAAATAATTGATATGCAATAGGAAATCGCTTCTCCATCCCTCCAAATGTTGTTCCCGCTGAGCACATTCATGAGTTACTAGTGGGCGCGACATCTATGCGGGGTTATGGGTCATATCAACGGCTCTTTCGCGTCACTGACTACACCCACGGATCACTACTAAGGGGTTCAACTCCGGCTATTAAACAGTCACGTGCGTTCATTTACATTTCCGTTCATTTTCGAAATATGCCTCAAAAACATTAGACGATCTTTCCTTATTTCGAGACATGTTACACTGTAACGAGACTCGTCCGCAATAATTTAGGCGTTTTCTGAAATATTTTTGGCGTTACGTTTGAGTTGTGGTGGGTAAAGCAACTGACATAGTTGTTATGTAATTTTTATGAAATCAGGTAGTTTCCAGTAAAAGCACTTGGTGTGGCAGCTTGTGACCGAGAGGCGCCGACTTTTCAATCTCCATGGGGATGCTAGGACCACCTTGACGAACGGTTTTCCTTTTTTTTTTACTTCTAAATATAACTCCTTCCTTAATCTTTCTGTAAAAAGATTCCTTTTTTTTCTCAAATTGCTTGATTTCTCAATGCTTTCATTAGCTACTTCATTTCAATTCTTGAATTCATAAAACAAGCTTGCTTTTTTTTATTAATGTTGACCCAGTAAAATTTTTAATTCATTGTACCAAATGATAATTGCAATTCATTGTACCAAATGTAATTCAATAAATAGTTGTTATTTATGTTTAATGCGAAAATAAATGGGAAAACCCAACTATATGTAATTAAGTGGGACTATAAATGTAGAAAATATTATGAATGATTATCATAAAACTCATTTTAGGGGAAAAAATTGACCTAATTCTATCATTCTTGCTAATTTATTGTTGTATAACTCCGTCTTTTAGCCTGGAAATGATTAATCTTATCCTCGAAATAATCAAACTACAATTAAATTTTACGAAGAAATTTTTGTTCAATGCGAAGTAAAAGTTATGTATTTACCAATAAAGGCAACAAGAATTAATGAGCACGATATGTAATGAATTTGAAGCCCATATATATTTTTTTAGCTTTATATTTTACCGAAATTTTTTGTAGTGTATTTAAATGTGTTTTTATATTTTGGATTGTTTATACATATATATTTGAAAAAAGGAGCAAAATTAGTACATCTGGAAGAGAAAAATGGTTACGGTAACATATGTTATACATGTTTTTTGAAGTGAAATGCAAAAGCCGTTCTATACATAAATATCTATTGAAAAGTACACGTTTCAGAAGTTTCTATCTCTTTCGTTTTGTTATACGTTGTTACATTTGCTTAGTGCCCCTTTCTTCATTTCTTCGTAATAAATTTCTTAAAACGAGTCTGCATTGAAGAACAGGAGGTCAAACACACTACTGACAAATATTTGCTATTGTCCATTTTTAGCAGTAGTTAGGCACTGTTTATACTGCTCATTTGAAAACTAACTATTGCTTTTTCTGGTGTTTTTTCGTTCTTTTTCTTTCTTTTTTTTCTCTCTCTTTTTGTGCGTGACATTGACCTTTCTGTTTAACAATTATAAGCATTTTTTATAACATTTTTTCTGCTTTTTTTTAAGCTTGAGCTTAAATAAAATTTAATATTATGAAGACGTGATCTGTCGTGGATAATAAGTGCAAGCTTGTAGAATAAAAGCACAATAAATGACAAAAATGCAAAATGGTTGAAAAATGAAAAATTTGTAGTTGCAGCACTTTACCTGCCCACGGCAATAGATTTGTTTTCATAATATAGCAACTGAATCTTTTGTCCTTTACTGATTTTGTTCCCTTGTTTCTTTCAGGCGCTTCGGTACGAAGTGTTCGGGTTGCGCTCAAGGAATTTCACCAACAGACCTTGTCCGCAGGGCGCGGAATAAAGTGTTTCATCTCAAGTGTTTTACATGTCTGGTGTGTCGAAAGCAGTTGTCCACCGGCGAAGAACTCTACGTTCTCGACGAGAACAGGTTCATCTGCAAGGAGGACTATCTCAGCAGTAGGCATAGCCAAGGTAAGAAACATTTCCTTTTCTTTAAGTTCCGTCCTTAGCCTGGTAATGAATATTATTATATGTTTCCTTGTCCTTGAAACGAAATAATGATCATTAGAGTGTTTTACATTTTCGTGATTAGAGTTGCTGAGACTTCGTTGTCAGGAATCAACTTTTAGAAGCACACACAGAAATGAAATCTTTTTTTTTTAAGAATTAAATGAAATAATGATCATTCGAGCACTTTAAATTTTCTTTATTAGGCCTCCTATACATGAGACAATTTAGTTGAATTAACTTTCAAATGGGCGGTTAATAGGAAGCATAACCTGATAGAAAACTGAAGGAATCTCCAAGCATCCGTCACACGAATGTCAACTCATCAGGCACACCAGGCACATGTGCCGATGCCATTCTCCTCCCGAAGGGTTGAAGCAAACGTTTTATTTGATTCAACTCATCAGGACATTGCCAAGCGTTCGTTCTATGCGTAAGTTAACTAGTTGATTTAACTCGGTTCAGTTTTAACAGCGTTGTGGAACAGCTGCTCGAACTAAATTCGGCATAGTAGAAGAAAGGTTGATTCAGCTCAGTTGATTTGTGCGTAGTAGTCCTTAGGGTTACCATCGAATGAGGCTTGGATGCTTGCAATCAACCTTTGGAAACACAAAAAAGAAAAGGCCTGACGTTTTTTGACAAAAATTATAAATTTGCTACCGGGTGCAATAAATTTTGAAAATGAGTTCAAAATCTTGAAAAACCAAATAGTAAAATATCTTCACAGTCATATGAACATGCTGAGTTAGGAGAGGATACTGGTGATTGTGTTATCTTGTAACTTCATGAACTGAATGTCATCATCTCCAGTACTATAACGCAGCCAATTTTTTTTTTTTTTTTACTAGAATAAACTTTTTCTCATCTCGCTGTTTCATCTGAGTTATATTTCGTGTTTACCTTTACCAGCGATGAGTTTTTAATTTGTGAACAAAAAGAAATGTAATACTGTGAATCACAAACATCCACGAATACGTACAAGACCTGTAATTACCATAATGTAATTTCGTAATCATAACAGTTTTTTAACGTGTGTTAAAATTTCTCCATAAACCGTTGTGACTACGGATATATACTTTACTGTTTTCAGCAAATAATCCAGCTGTTAGTTTAAAAATTACGGTTTTGCGAGCTTTTTTTTTTTTTTTTGTACTGCACTGATTCTTCTATTATCTTTTAAATATTACTTCCCTATGAATAAGAGTCATCTCATGTAACAATTTTTTTTTGTATAAGATGCATTTTTTTTAAAGTTAAATAGCGTTGTTCTCCTAAATTTATATCCCTACCAGCTTAAAAAAATAAATAACATATTCAGCACTGCAAATTTAGAATTTAGTTCACATTCAAATTTTATAATTTAGATATTTGTTTCTTAAAATACCGTTTTTATTTATGCTTCGTAATTTGTAATAACCAGTGCTGAATATGTTGTTCTTATATCAAATTATAAATATTTGTTTTAGACGTAGAAGTTTATAATTTAGTTTTACATAGAAAAATGTCTTCAGATGAAACAAAATAAATCCTATCACAGATACATTGAAATGCAAACTTTGCTCCAATGAAAATGAACTCCCTGCGGTATTAAAGCTCATTTTACGCATCTGATTCTAAATATCCGCGTAATAAAGATATAGTAGGCAAATTCCTTGCACAAAATATCTATTATAGCTCAAAATGTACCAGTTCCATTGAAACAAAATTGTCCGCTGTGAAATATTTATCGCCTCTTTATTGTCACCAATTTCAGTACGGGAAGGAACCTCTGATCTACTTTTAATTTTGTATGAGTTTGCTAAAACAAAATGCTATTTGTTTTGCTTAAATGTATACCGAAGCAATAATGGTTGTTTACTCCGTTGATTAAATATTCACAAACAATGGCCGAGATAATATTCTCTTCACTTTTGAGACTAGGGAATTCAGTATCATGACACATTTTTTCGGTATTATTCTTATGAGTTAAGAAATTTTACATTCATACGCTCTATTGCGACGATTTTTCACAAACGGCTTAAATTGTGTTTAAAAAATGTGAGCTTTAAAGTTAAAGAAAATTTTCGTCTGATACTTTTCAATTGTTTTTTTTTTTTTTTTGAGCAATCACGATTGCTTATTGTTCTCACTTGACAGTTTTGAATTCCTATGATTTTATTTCTCCCCCGCCTCCCTCTGCAGCATCACGGCCGGCCGCCTCACGATGCTGCTCCTCTAGCGAAAACCGTCTCCAGGTTGCGTCACTTACTTGCCTACACTTACATATACACCTACACGCACGCACACACACACGTACACCTACACACACAAACACAAGCACACACATGCATATATACAGACACCTACACATACACACACAAACACTTACACCCCATACCCCCACACAAACACATACACACCCATACCCCCACACAAAAACACATACACACAACTACCTACACACATGCCTACACACATACACATATCCCCCACACACATGCCTACACACGCCTATATACACGCACACACTCGTGATTGCGAAAAAACATAATAGGGAAGTTGCAACCTATTAAATGTTCATATTTTGGCTATTGAATATTGTTAATTGACCCTCAATAACAAAAAATTCACCATCGCCGAATTTCAAAACACCGTGGTTGATTTTTAATGAATTTTTAAAAATCCACGCGCAAAAGTGCGCGCTTCTGAAACGTCACGAGCCTACGTCACAGGGCGCGAATGTGCAGCCTCCCGCCGAAGATCCCTTGTTTTCGCTAGGAACATTTTGAGCGCGCTGATATTTTTATTTTTTAGAAATTCAATAATCCTTTTGAACACACTATGGAGACCGGATTCGTTAAAGCACAATCTAAATAATCTTCCTCGTGTAACATCAATGATTTTATTCCAATATTTCTGAGAGGATGAGAGGTTTAATGTTCCAGAAAAGCGAGGAGTTAAATGCGAGGAGATAAGCTTTTACGTTTCGTCTTCGAAGTCGAATGCGTGACCTTCGGCTTCTCCCCTATCGGAAGAGGGCATGACGTCACTTCCTATGCCATTTGACGTCACAAAAGCTTGAACTTTAAAAATTAATTTAAAAAAAAAACTACTTATCGTATCGGAAAAATTTTTTCACCTATGATGTTCATACATGTTACTCTGTCATATAAAAATAAAATTGAAAAATCGAAAACTTCCCTATTTGCATTCAAGATGTCAAAGTTCAAGTTAATTTTTTTTTTTGCCCCGTTTAAGATATTTTGTTGATTTTTCAGACTAGAAAACAATAAGAACACTTTCGAACCAGAACGAAAATTGTTCATTTGGAATTATATTTTCAAATTTCTAAGCAAATTTTTATTTTCAGTAGATTTCTAACTATCCGAACATTCCGACTATCCGAAATCGTTTTCAGCATTTCAGATACGGAAACTTTCTGCTATTCTCAAAATAACTAAGCACTTTTTCCATTCGTGATTCTAGTCAAACAGTTTAATTTGACCGAGAAATTCAGCAAACAATGCCTTTTATTAAGGGTACGGTCCGTACATGCTATATTAATGTACAGCACTTGTAATTAAGCTTAACATGTAAAAACGCCTTCTCATCTGCTGACACTCAACTCGCGATAATTTCAAGCCTTATATAACTCTCATATTTCTTTATCTCGAAATTTTCATTGAGTCTCAAACTCATGAGCAGGCTGTGGGCTCTCATAACTCGAACGTTTTAGCCAGTCCCATGTGACTTCGAGTTATCGAGAGTTTACTGTAATGGAATGCATTTTTTTTATTATTAAAAATTGATTTTTTCTGCTATTTCCAACATACATACAGTAGGTAATTAAAATGTAACCTTTTCCGGAAAAAATCCAATTTTCCGAATGGGGTCCGGTTCAAATTGATTCAAATACATGGAGTTCCACTGTATGTGCATATGTGTCTATGTATGTATCAATATCTATATCCATCTATCTGATTTTTTTTTAAAAGTTATTCCCCTCTTCCGTTATTTCTGTTTCAAAATTTCTTCTACCCTTATTCGAATCTGAAGGAAAAAAAAAAAGCCATTTCTGTAAGGCAATTAAATATGCTTCAACAAATAATATGCTAAAGACTTTTTTTGCTACGCCTTGAGCTCAGACAATGATAGAATATTTTCAAAACAAACTGAAACTAATCATGAAGATTAGATTGGACGTTTTACTACATCCTTTTGGATTAACTATTCTGTTTTTGCTTCGAATATATTGATATCAATGTCTAAGCTCAATCCTTAATAAAATGTTTTCAGTACAACATTTATTGTTTTCATTGCTTTTCTTTTCTTCATTACATTTTCCCCCCATTTTTGACTCTTAAGTCCTCATATTCTGTTTCAATCTATAAATGAATGGATAAATAAAACTAACTTTTTTTTATGTAAAGGGGCTAAAACTTCTTATGTTCCTTCATAGTATTTTCTTCGAAATGTTTAATCAAAAAAAAAAAAAAATGGGAGAGGAAGTTTTTCTTTTCTTTTTTTTTTTTTTTTTTTTTTTTGAGTGTACTGAAAATATTTATTAAAACTAGGACTGTGGAGTTGGAGTCGGGAGTCGACGGGTTTAAAACTCCAAAAGTCGGAGTACGATTCGGCCATTTTCCCTCTAAGTCCACCACTCTGCCAGTGCTCGCGGCGTCAAAGTTTGACTCGTACTGATTTTGGGGTAAAAAATTCGGAGTCGGAGTCGAAGGTTTTAAAATTCCCGGAGTAGGAGTCGGTCGTCTTCCCTCCGACTCCGCAGCCCTACATAAAACACAAAATACTCTGCCGCCGGCCGAAAAATTTCAAACCCAACCGTTGACTACATCCGAAGATCATTTACATTGCCTTCTTTTTTCTTCCTGTTTCATTGACTCTGGTTGATTCCTTCTGCCTTTATGATGATTCTCTCTTTTGAACTGCGTTGACCCCTCCAGAACCCAAGCGCACTGTCCATTAAGCTTAATGACCTTTGTCTGGCCTGGATACTTATTCCCTGCTTCTAACTGAGCATTGTTCTCAGCGGCACATAATTGTACTATTTGGACGCAATCAGCTTCCATCCCAAAGAATTAGAATTTTTCTCCAGGTTGGGTGGAGATGTGAGTACACTCAACCTCAAGTGATGAGGTTGAGCTTTCGATATTTCTTTGGGAAACAAACGAAAAATATGGTGCCAAGCGTACAGACCTTTATAAAGAGGACTGATGATTGAATAAGGAGGTCTTCTTAAGGATCTTTTGAAGTATTGAATAATATTTATAGTTTAAGTTTTATACGTGTAAACTTACATTTTGTTAATGAGCTGTTGAACTTATTTCCTGGATTTCTGATTTCTTTTTGAGCAGAAGAATGTCTTTGTTCTCATGGGTCACAGCAATTTTTCCTCTTATTATTTTCGTTGTTTTAATCATAAACTTTTAATAATGACTTGTGTGTGCACAACATGTCATCTGCGTTGATGTGTGTATACGAACGATATCATATAACCCATTTAT
The DNA here is from genome assembly GCF_026930045.1 of Uloborus diversus. Classification (NCBI taxonomy): domain Eukaryota; kingdom Metazoa; phylum Arthropoda; class Arachnida; order Araneae; family Uloboridae; genus Uloborus; species Uloborus diversus. The sequence goes on from NC_072735.1 coordinate 31,059,403, forward strand.
ATGCAGTATCATAAAGGAATATTTTCGTAAAACATATCCTCATTAAAATTTCACAATTATTTATTATTGCGACAAAGATTGTTGTTTTATAAATCGAGATTTTGAAATGTTTTGCAAGCGATGAGGTTATTATTTACCGCATTTAAATAACTCATTTAAATTTTCTAAAAGCACTGTGTTAAGTTCCTGCTCTGGCCTAAAATACTATGTAACACTGCATGAGGCCTTGAGATTACCTTACAGCACAATAGAAATACGTAGATTAATTCTCGTGACCCATTTCGAGGAGCGAACCCGGGTTATCTTGGTGAAAGCCATCGGTTCTAACCACTAGACGATACATGAGACGGGAAACTAGAACCGAAATCCATCAGTGTAAAATGACGATACACGAGACTATACTCTGGCTGTTTTACAGAGCTAAATACTTAGTAGGTCAACGAAGGTCCCTGGAATAGTCGGTACTAAATTTATGTACATGAGTTTAAATGAAATCCTTGGGTGTTTGAAACATTAAAAAAATATCTTTTTGTAATCTGTCAGCTAAACAGGGGCGTAGCGAGGAGGTGGATTTGTTAATGTATTCCCCCAAACTTAGAAATGTTCTTTTTTTGACCAAAGAAAAGAAGTAAAGCTAACAATGCCCCCTCCCCAGCTGCGTGCACAGGGGGGTGGATAAGGGACGCCTGCTGGCCCGGACCCAAGCTTGAAGCGGTATAATATTTTTAAAAATAGGCGTGACATATAGGAGCAAACAATGTTGAGTGGGCCCGGAAAAGTCATTTGTGCCGATCCCCAAAATTTCTGTGCACGTCACCCCCCCCCCCCTCCCCCGGTTTGAAATTTTACCATATGACCCTCCGAAAACTTATTCTGGATACGCCACTGCAAAGATTTTAGATTTGATAAAAGCAAAAGTTTGCGAAAAAAATTCCTAAAAATCCACTGCTCAGATCTGAAGTTGCGTCTCTCTTTTTACAACTGATGACTCGGAAGATTGATACAAGGATCTTATAACGGGGCAAACGTGTGTGACAGAAGTTCCTATCCGAGCTGCCATATTCGGGATGTCGCGTGACCGACGGGGCAGTTCACACGATCCATTGATTAATACTAGGGGTGTCGGGGTAATTAAGAGTCGCGTGGGGGCTGGGAAAGGCCACGTGCAGGTCACGAGGGGGGAGCAACCGCGGCAACCATGGCAACGCGCCCCACGACAAAACAATTGCGGCCCAGGGGCGTAAATAATTCACGAAAGACGGGAGGTAGCGAAGGGGGGAAACACGCAATACACGATGGGATTTTGGATCAAGATTTCATGAGGGGGAAGAAGCTTTCTAGGGGCTGCTCTAAAGCAGGTGGTTTTTTTCCCGACATAGATATCCAACACGAAAAGGTGGCTTTTTGTTATTGCCCTCGTTTGCGGACAGTTGTTGCCGCAGTTTTTGTTTCTTCCATTGATGAACTTTCAACCACGGACTCTCAGCTTTTCCAACTTCTTCCCTGCTATTTTGGCAGCAACAAAAAATACAACAGAGAATTTTTATGTGTACTTAACAATATTATTTATCTGTATTGTATGTCGGTTCGTTTTAATTTAACTTCAAATTCATGTAGATTCTATGCCACATAGTGAATATAAATATTATTTACAATTTTTGAAACTAATAGTAATTCAACCAAATTAATATAAAGTTATTTATTTTTACTAAGGAAGAGTCGAATATTTTTTTGATTACTACTTTATTGAAATTTTTCAAGAAGTACAACTAAATTTAAAATGTAAGTTGCACAGCTGCCCAGGAAAGGTAAACAGCAGCATCTGCAAGTTTTTCATATTTTTTTTTTATTTTATTTTATTTACTTATTTATTTATTTCTTTATTTTATTTTATTATTTTTTTTAATCTATTTTACTTAAGTTTGAGTATTTGATTTACACGGAAAATAAAGCCTGAAATTATCATCAAATTTCAACATTTTGCTAAAGTTTGTGGGGAATCAAAAACGCGTTTCTTCAACTATCTCAAAAACTTGTTTTTGTAGATACTTACCGTTAACCTGCCCACGGCAGTATGATCTCTGATATTGGTGCCTCAATAACACGAATATAATGGGGTTGTTTCCTTCCGTCAAAAGTAGTACTTTTGTCACTGAAATTGATAGAATAAGTAAAAAAAAAAAACATGAACCCAGAAAATACTTTTATTTTCCCAACAGTTATTTTTTATTTATTTATTTTTTTTTTAACTCCAATTTTTCAAACAAGGCGTGGTCTTGATAACGTCACAAATGATGCTCTTTGGCGCACCTTTCTACCGCGTTTCCACGTTATGATAAGGAAGAAGCGAATTAAAGTTGAGCTCTACGTTTGCTATCAAGCATATCGTTCCCGCACACGTGAGTAAAGATGCGAATTAAATATTTGCCCTGTGAATGGTAACACTGAATGGCATTTCATCATTCGTGATGTCATCGGCAGAAGCGTAAACAATGAAAGCGTACAGATTTAAGTAATTTTTTTTTAATATTAATTTTAAGCAAATTATTTAAAAAATAATCAGATCCTATGTTTTTAAGCATGCTCTTTCAGAAAAAAATACTTTTAAAATTTTGGAAACGACCCCATTGTAGCTTTTCCATACAACTTAAGCGTATATTATCTTTTGATCCGTAATTCAAAATTTCAACGTAAAAAAAAATAAATAAATAAAAATTAAAAAAAAAAAACAATACGAAAAAAATACATACACAGGAGTGTAACGTCTTAAAAATAATTTTTACCAGACAGTAACCTATTTAAATAATATTATAATACATTCCTTAATATGATTACAATTATAAGTTTTAAAAATTTTCCTTAGTTAAAAAGTAAATTATACTTTAGAAACTTTTACATAAGAAGACCTGCTGCTGATTTTTGTTGAGTAGACTTGTCTGTCTAGAGAATGAACGCATCCCAATTAAGAACATCTCATTTTGTTTTGTTCCCTCCCTCCTTTTTTTTTCCTTTTGGATAAGAACTTGGAAAAAAATTTCTTAGAGATATTGGCAACAGTAACTTCCTTCTACGTAATTCCAAAAAGGAAACGACTTGAAACTTTTACGTTTGTCTAATATTTGGACGTGTCCATTTTCTGTGTTTATCTACCCCAAAAACCTGTATCAGAGCCAAAAAAGTTCCATCAGTTTTTTTTTTTTTTTAATTGCTATCCACTTCAAGAAAATGTTATTAATGTCTTTATTAAGGCTAGTTTTTAACGATGTTGTGAATTTCTGAAAATGAAATCTTACTTAAATGTTTTTTAATACAAATAAACAATTTATTCACTGATCAGACTACACTACCAGTGCCCCTATCACTGCAAAAGTGGAAAATACTGCAATGGAACAAAGTTAGATAATTTTTAACAAAATAATAAATATTTTTGAACAAAGTATTGTTTAAGATTAGTTTCAAGAATTGCAAATGATTCTTGAAAAAGAGCAAACTTAAACAGTAATTTACTAATTATATTCATGTAATACTCGTCAAAATCATTCCATATTTGTTCAGACTAGTATTTTTACCAAATTGAGTAGCAAATTTAGATATACAGTGGCTTCCAAAAGTGTTCGTACACCTTGAAATTTTGTAGTAGAACAAAAATAACGCAAAACTGAATTCGAATGTGAAGTCCAATTTATTTTTGCACCATTCCTATGCCATTCTGAATAAAACCCTGTAGTTTTTTCAAAATATTGCCAGATTTTATTCTTGAAATTTGTCAAAAAACGAAGAGAAAGAGAAAAAATACGCCACAAAAGTCATCGTACACTGAAATATTTTCGAATAAATAAAATTCATGATTAAAATTATCATATTTGGTTTTTTTATTATTATTTTTGCATTGTAATGACACTGTTAAGTCATTTTCCGCTAATATTTTGTCTATTTATTCCCTATTCCTTATTGTTTTAAAATGGCAGGTATGCGTAGAAAACAACAAACACGATTCGAAATTTGATTTTTTCCCCTTACAGTAGCCATAAATTTGTTTGAAATGTCTCTAAATTAGGTAATTTATACCATTCTACAATGAAGTGCTTGACGTGTTAAGCGTGTTAAGTTAACAAAGCGTGATCGGACGTTTACAGTTACAAAAATTATGAAAAATACACATTTGAGTGCTGAAAAAGTTTCTGCAGAATTGAATGAAACATTTTACTTTTAGTTTTCACTTAAAATTGTTTGCCAAGTTCTCCGATTAGCTGGATTAAATGGGACCTCTTCCCGCAGAAATTTTCTTGTTCGTACGAAAAACAGTAAGCTTACGCTTTCCACCGTAATATCAATGATAAATAAGCTCAAAACATTTTTGGAACAACGTCTTACGTATAGATGAAAACAAATTCAACATTTTGGGTTAAATTGTTGTATAATTGTAAACAGAAGAAAAAATGAGGAATTTAATCTTAAGAACTTAGCTGGATCAATTAATCAGGACGGTGTTCTTGTGTGAGGGTGCATTACAGCATCTGAACTTGAAAAAATGTAATTTTTTGATGAAATAATGAATCATGCTGTTTATTTAAATATTTTAAAAAACAATTTTAAACATTTAGCCCAAAATTTGATAATCGGAAACAACTTTGTTTTTTATCAAGATAATGATAAGAAGCACACGTTTGCGTTTGGTGCCTCAAAAATTGTCCTTAAGCTTATAAATATCTCCTCAATCGCCTGATTTAAACTTAATGGAACATATTTGGAGATATCTGGTAGCTAGATTACGAAAATACGCCATTGAAACGAAAAGCGAACTAGAAACAGTAAGACTCGAAGAACGGCTGAACACTTACTCAGAAATTGCATAAAAAAAAGAAAGAAAGAACAAGGAAATCTATTCCCAGACGTTTCAAAGTTGTTGTTAATACTGCATGATATCTTACTAAATAATAACTTTGTAAAAAGTTAGATTATTTACTAATTTTTTGACATTTTTTTCAAAGTGTACGAAGGCTTTTGTGAGATAAAATTTCCGGCACTTTTTGGTTTTTGATTTTTTTAAAAATATGTTTTAATGTTTTATTAAAAATTTTCATGTAGTTTTGTTAAAAATATATCATACATCTTATATTCCGAAATATTAATTCTAACCAATGGATAATGGCCTATTTCATTGAAAGTCGTAGGTATACGAACACTTTTGGGAGCCACTGTAGTGTATGTTAATTTTTAAAACCGTTACATTGAGGCAATAGCTTTTGCAGCCTCTATATGGTGGCACTTTTTAAAAGGCTTTAGTAGCATTTTAGATTCTGACATAAAATAATAATGAAAAAAATCAAAGAAAATTTCACTATTTGCTCGGATAATTTACTACCCTCACGACTAGGGGCATTATCCATGCTCAAACTCTTGGCCTGATGCGTAGATGAAGTTATAAAATCTTGTTCCGGTATTCTGCAGAAAAAAAGGGCTATTAGGAGCAATTAACGGTGGTTTGGGTGCCGTACGAAGGTGGTAGTGTCACGCATTGTAGTTTGCATCTCATGCTCTTCAGTCACGATGCCTCATGAACGTGCCTGTTGTATATCTTGTAGTGCTTTATCAATGAAAATCGTCAGCTTAATTTGTTACAATTAAATGGTCAACACTCTTTTGATGACACAATTAAAAAATGCGTTTTGGTAGAAATATAGCTTCAAATGAACGAGATTATTTCGTCGCCGCTATATCATGTGTAGGTGTTTTAGTGGAAATATAGCTTCCAACTAACGGGATTATTTAGTCGATGCTATATCATAAGTAGGCGTTTTAGTGGAAATGTAGTTTCAAACAGACAGGAATATTTTGACCACACTATATCATTAGTAAGCGTTTTTAGCAACAGGTATATGTGAATTCGGACATATTTGGCTGATAAACTGCTTAAAATGTAGCATGTTTCTTGAATGATTGACTGTTGGAAATCATTAAATAATATTATTTTGAAATAAAAAAAAATGGAGCAAAAAGTTTGCTTTTCCAGCAGGTATTATTAACTTTTAATAATGCAGTTTTAAATAGCTTCGCTCCAAGTTCAGCAAATTTTTGACTCTATATTAAACTATTTGATCGTCTCTCATTAGTTAATATTTTTTATAAATAAATATTGTAAATAGTATTTTTAGTAAAGAGAACATAGTATAATAAACAGCACAGTATTTTGTTATTATTTTTTTCTTTTTTGGTTTTTCTTTTATTTAATTCTTTGATCAAAAGGATTGGATTTCAGTAATAATTTGCTTGAATTAAAAAAAGAAACTCATAAGTATTCAAAGTGTTTTTTTTTTTTTCTTTTTCTTTTTTTTTTTTTTTTGCAGTTATACACATTAATTACCGGAAGGATTGGGGTAACGTTTAAAACTCATGTACTTTACTCAAAGAAAAAGAAAAAGCAGAGACTCCTGTATGTGTGTTTTTAGCAAAATAAACACAGGAGTCATAGATAAAATGACGAAACCCAATATAGATATTAGAGTAACAATGTGAAAAATTTAAATTATTATTTCAAAGGAAACTACGGGTCTTGTTTTCCAAAATATCATCAAATATTATTTCTCAAATTATAATTTTTAATCATAATAATTACAAATTCTTTTAATGAACTTATATTGACAGTTATATTTAACATGGTGACACAATTTGGATAGATGTTTTAGCAGTTAAATGTTAACAAACGAGTAAGAAAACTATAAAACATTGCTTTCCAATAAGCTCTTTGATTAACAAAGATTTCAATTTTCTTTACAAGATTCAATACAAGAAACTTTCCGTGCACGAGCTTTAGGGGAGGGGGAAAAAAAAAGACTCAAGTGCGAAGCATTTTTTACAGAATAACTTCAACTCTATAAGAGAAAAACAGAAAAATAAACAGTGCAAGAGCGCTTGCGTCAAATGTAACCAGAAATCAGCTGTTTCATTATTTGGGAAAACAGTGCAACATGCATTTCATCCGTAATGAGTTCATTTTCACGACACATGTTTCTTCAATTAAACACGAAAACAATGAAACAGCCAGTTGTATTAACAGGTGTTATCAAAACTGCTCTTTACTAGAAACAAATGATTTTATTTGCCGAAAGGATCGTCGCTGTGTAGGCACAAGCCCGCGCATATATATACAGCTGGTTAAATCAGCCCCGTGCTTCCAGAATCCATTGAAGCCCTCATGCTGTAGCGTGCGCGACACTTACCTGTGTATGACTTGGCGCCTCATCTTGCATTACTGCAGGGCAAATCAATAAGTTCGGATTTCCTAGTTATAGATTCATATGAATCATTAAGCAGCTCTTGCCAGCACCTGTGTTTATTGCATGCCCAAGCATGCCCTTAATGAACGGATAGCGCACTTTGGTGGAAATTCATTTATCAGACAGTGGTGCTGCAGTATTGAGAAGTCGCCCATTTGCAAGTGACTCGTCGGAGTTTCCTGGCCGTGATCTGTAAAGAGAAGCACGACCGTGTAATATTTGATTGTATGCTATCGCGGACATTAATGGACAATCGTCACCGAGATGGGAATATATAATTGAATCAAAAGATTTCGATAAATCTGATTTTCGGGAGCATTTGATCTGGAGTCATACTAGCAGAAAGATGCCCAGTTGTGATAAATAGAATGAATATATAGTCTAAGGTAAAGAAAAGTTAAAATATTAAAATTTAAAAAAATGTTTCCACAATACTGGTAAGCAATACAAGTAAAGCTCTTAAACATTATTTTTCTATATTTTTTTAAATCTAAAAATCGACAAATGTGGGCCAAAGTGAAATAGGTAAAATAAGTTATTTTTCAAAATAAAAAATTGTTTATGAAAATTGGATTGTGTGGTTTCACATCAAATACGCTTCTTGCGTAATCCAATTTCACTCGAACCAGCGATTGACAAGCGACCAACTGTTACACGTCTTTATAATGGGTGAAAAACGCTGAAAATTAACGCTTTAATTTCATATTTCCGCTATATGACGTCGTGCAAAGATGGGGCAGAAGGCACCGAGATCCTAAAAAATATTTGAATTTTTCGATACTTGGTTCGACCTTTCACTCTTTGTTGTCCTCGAGGAGATGTAGTTGCAGTCGTACAGACAAACACAGACTTTAAATAGGATAGACAAATAAGCGTAATATATGAAGTTAGACAGAAGAAAATGACGGCTTTGTATAAAGTTACGGTCGTCAACCAATATTTTTACAAAAAGCTGGTTGCGAAAAATGACGAGTAGATGTAAAAATGAGGTCATAAATAAAAGTGAAAGTTTTAGACCAAAATACGACTACCTTCAAGCACTGAAGCTAAATGGACTTAAATCAGACTAGAGCCGCTTTCTAAATAGGGGCCTTAAATCAGACGCATGATAAAACTGTTGTAGTTTCTTTCAGGTTTTATTAATTAAATTTCACAAATCTATTCATATGTTTTGTTACTAAACTAGGAATATCAGTACAGAAATTTTAATACAACATAAGCCTTGACTTTTTCCAAAAAAATTTCAAAAATTGATGATTTCGTGAAATAAAGTTCAGAAAATTTTGTATATCATTAACGTTACTTATTTATAAGTTGAGAAAGCTTTTAAAAACAGGTTTTCTGCTTCATGATAGAAAAAAAAGTGCATTACTTATTCTGAAACATAAAACAGAACGCAGTACTTTTTCAACATAACGAACATAAATCAGTAGCAATTTTGGTTGTAGCTATACCACTCTTCCACCCAATTTCCATATCTCATGTCATCACAAGTGCCAGCGAAAGTGAAGGAGTAGTTACGAAATTCGAAATTTAAATGATGTAACATAACACTGGCCGTCAGTGTGGGAAAGCGGCTTCACTTTCTGAACGAGTGCTGGTCACTACGTATAGGAAATGGCCTACTTTTGCCTCCCTTACACCTGCTATTATTTACCATAAAGGTTAGAAGTAAAGGGTGCAGCAAGAGAACTGAAGAAGTTGGGTCAAGCAAGTTTGTAGTCAGACAGAAAGTCGGCTTGTTTGAATGGTAACAATGTTTGGCTTATTATCGCCTATCAAGATATTCGCACTGAATGATAAATGTTATGAATGACAAATAGTAAAATTCACGACATTGAATGCAAAAATTAGTAGAAATATAAGGCTAAGTTCCTTAAAGCTGACATGCCAAAAGCAATTGTAAAACTAAGACTTAAAAAAAAAAGCAAATCGTTAAATTTTTCTAAAATAATTTGGACTAAGCTTGTTTTCGAAACAAATATTTAAAACATTGCCAATTTTATGAAATAATTTATAATACGTTTTTTTAAAATAAATATTTAAAGCATTGCCAGTTTCTTAAAATAATTTAAAATAAGTTTTTCCTTCAAAATAAATGTTAAATATACTGCCAATTTTCTAAAATAATTTAGAACAAGTTTTAGTTTCAAAACAAATATTCAACTCATTATCAATTTTCTAAAATAATTTAGAATGAGTTTTTCTTCCTGGAGAAAAAATAAAAACTCATTCTAGGTTAAGATAAATAAATACCTTTGTGCTGAAAAGTAAAGTAAGAAATAACAACGTCAAAAACACAAACTGCGATTACTGCTGACACTTGTTTCGGCGTTAAGGCGTTCGTTGTAACGCCGAAACACGTGTCTGCAGTAATCTGCAATTTGTGCTTTTTGACGTTGTTAATTCTTACTTTACTCATTCTAGGTTATTCAAGCATATTAGCAATGTTATAAATTATTATTTTTTTAATTCATTGTCAGTTTTTTACAATAATTTTGAAAGAAGTTTTGTTCTCCTAAAGAAAATCGAACTGATGTGTGTATCACATGATTTCCTTTTACTCCAATTTAATGTAATTTCCCAATTACCGGCAATTTTAATGTGATTCAATAGTTTACTCTCTAAATATCACCAACAGAGGCCAAATTTAAACATATGAAAAAAAATCGCCAAATTTGTCGCCAAGTTGGCGACAAAACTTGGCGAATACAAGACTGTCGATATATCGCCAAGTGCCCGTCAAATAATAACACCATTTTAGTTTGCATCGAAATTAACAATGATTTCTCCCCAAAAAGGGACAAAAGACCCCTTTTGAAACACCCGAATGCAACCAAAAGGGGAGGTGCACAACGAGACCCACTAGGAGTCAATATACCAAATTTAAACTTTCTAGGAAGTACTGTTCTTGAGTTAAGCGACATACATACGCACATACTCACATCCGCATATACGCACATCCGCACATACACACATCCGCACATACGCACATCCGCCCATACACACATCCGCACATATGCACGTATACATACATACGTACATACTGGCACGAGAAAATTCGTTGTAATTAACTCGGGATTTCTCTTTACGGATATTTCGCGTGTCTATACGTTCTTAGGCATTTATCTACGTCCGGTCGAGTCGGAAAAAAAAAAAAAAAAAAAAAAACTCAATATTCATTTGGGGGTGAGTAAAATGCAAATTAAGGTCGATTTTTGAGTGAAAATTTCTTCGCGAATACAATAATTCCTTTTTTGTAAAAGGATGTAAAAATGACCAACATATTAATAATGCGTTATCTTTAAAAAAAACAAAAAATCGGTTGGCAAAATTGAAATTGATGCTTTAAAATGTTGATTAGGTGTTTATTGTAAAACTAATATGCAGTTTATGAAACATTGATGTAGAAACATCGTAGGCTGGGAAAGTTCAAAATGAAGAAAATAATCATTGAATAGCAAGAAACGTGCATAATCTGTACAAAATAAAATGATTTTAAAAATCATAACAAAAGAATGAATGTGTTAGAAAAATACGTACACACGACAACAACATTATAAGGTCTTGTGGGCTGAAGAACTTTTGCATGTAACGAAAACGCATGTGTTCGATACATCACAATATACGAAATTAATTTGTATCTTTGTTTACAACAGCCTTTGGAATATGGCTAATGAAGAATAATTTTAAAAGTCCATTTCTATTTAGTTATCTAATGTTAACAGAATTAATTTTTTCAATAAAGTATTCTCCTTCCTTTTAACCAAAATACAATCGAGTCCCGACTTAAGCGAGGGATGCGTTCCACGAACTCTCTCTCGCGCAAGTCGAAATTTCGCGTTGTAGAGAATAGTATGTCGAATTTTTTATTAACATGGCCAATTAGTTTAGATATTTTTAAACAATCCTCAAGCTGTTTTAGACCACTTCTGAACTATACATTACCGTTTCTTAGATAAAAAGCTGAATTTTTATTGTATTAAAAAAAAGCTGCATTATTCAACATAAAATATTGTTACAATGCACAAAATCAATGACACTTTGACTCTACACTGCGAGCTTTATCGTAAAACTAAGGTCTGGACTTATTCGAAACGCTTTTTCTTGACTTTCAATTGTACACATGGAAGATTCACTCATACCTAATTGACGTGCTACCTTCGATCCACTTTTTTCAAGCGTATCAAGGATCTTTACCTTTTCTTAAATTGCCTCAAGCTTTCGCTCTTTCTTTCCATCTTAACAAACTTTAGACGAAGCATCGTGCCTAGGTGCTACAATATTTCATCAACTTTCGTATTTAGAATTAAAAAAAATAAATGAAAAATATGAAGTTATTATTATAAATATTTATGCACAATAACAATGCAATGGTTATGCGCAATGCAAGACTAGTGTGGTATGGGAACTTGCGCAGTCAATGATGCTAAAAGGGTGAAAGTACATTCACGAAACCAATATTTAGTAGTCAATATTGAAGCCGACTTAACTACTTAAGACCACGATTCCTTTCCAAATATTTTCGTGTTACGAGCGAGAAATTCGTATCAGCTCTAAAATTCGTTGCTATTGAGAAACTCGCGTTATAGCCGATTCGCGTAAGTCGAATCGCGTTGTAGCGGGAGTCGACTGTAATTATATGAAGAAAATTTGATTTTTACACAGAACGAAAAAAAGTTTCGAAACGTTCTTGGAAAATGATGGGCAGCTAATGTGCCTAATCTCTGCCGGTAACATATCTGGCAAAAGCTAGAAAAGTTGCCCGCGAAAAGTTAGTAATATTCCTGAAATCAACTTGGAATCTTTCTGAAAAATTCAGAAACCTTCCAACCAAAACTAGTAATGTTTCAGGAATAACTCAGAAAATTTCATTGAAAACTTAATATATGTAGTAACAGCTTGCTTGACACTTTCCTGATTTATTAGAAAAGCACCAAAAAGCAAATATGACAGAAGCTAAGACGGAATTGCAAGCAATTCCTTCAAAGCCACTATATACGGAGACTGCATTTTTTCCACCCAATCCGGAGGAGCCGTAACTGAGCTCAAGAAGAAATCTAATATACTTTTGCACAGGTCAAAAAAAAAAAAAAAGAAATATTTTTTACCACAATATAAGATCGAGATTTACGGAATTTGTTGCGATTCAGGAAACTTTTCGCCAAAAAAATATTTTTTTTGCTAGAAGTTATTGTAAACGCTTGAAATTCCGGTACGTTACCCGGAAGTAATCAGTGATGTTTCGACTTTTTTTCAGTGTCGGAAACAAGTTAAATGATTGCGCAAAATGCTCTTGAAAGTTTCTAATGAAAACTTTTAGTTCCATTGCCATTTATAAGTTTTCCAAAACTTCACTTCATAGTAATTATTATGAATTTTAATTTTTAAATGACGAGGGACTATTACATGGTTACCTATAACTTTAAGACCCACTCTATTCTTTCTTAAAGCTCTTTTTGGCGAGATCCCTGGCGAATTTGTGATCTTTTTGATGATGATTTTGCAACCCTACCGGTAGTAAAGAGTGGGATGACACGGACCCTCCAAAATTACAGGTTTGCTCTCGGAAATGCTTCAAACCCCCGGCTATGCATCACGTTCTTTCGTGAAGCCGTCCTTGCCCCATTTAAATCGCGGCTGGTCATTAGAGAATAATAACAATAATAATAACAACAACAATAACAATAAAAATAATACGAAAACGCTGCCAGAATCATGGTTTTCTCCAACTCTCTCTCGCACGTTCTTTCTTTTTTGGCCTGGCGAAGTCATTATTTTGAAATCGTGCGCTACAGGCCCGTCTACCTTAATCCATCGCCGAGATCTTGCTTAAGGTTGGCAAAGAAAAAGCAAAAAAAGGGAATGAAGAAGAGAAGAAAACTGTCTGGAGAATCGTGTAGTACGAATTAAGGAAGGGTTGTATCGTACACGATGCAGTAGCTTTGGTCATGTGCGGTGTTGTTGTTGCTAATTGGCCTCGGCTATTCAAAGTTGGTAGGCGCATGTGCCTCTGCTAAATGGGATCCATTGAAGCCCATGAGGAATGCTGTCAGTCTTCAACGAGTTTGCTTCGGTATAAGCAGTTTTTCGATTGTCTGAGGTGAAATTAAAGATTATGTTTGGATGTAATCGTTGGACACTACCGTCGTCATTATTTGAAGTTCTGAGTGCATTTTACGGGAGCTTGTCGAGCAACTCCAGAGAAGTGGGAAAGAAAAATGAGATCAATGTACTTTCACATAACAGGAATTTTCTTTTACTTGTTAATTTACTTGTACTTTTAAGCAAAATTATTTTATTCACAAAGTCTAGTTTTGAGCTACATTATTCACAAGCTGCTCTATACCTTTTCCAAAAATGCTCTTCCAATATAACAGACCCAAAAATTAATTTCCAATATAATCTGTATTTTATATTTATGGAAATTCAAATTATAGTTTTTAAAAAAAAAATAAAAAATGACTGCCATAAAGTTACCACTTTTGGAAAAGCATGCATTTATTATTGATTAATTTACTGCTGCCAATCTTGAAAAGATACTTGTCACTTATTTGTTCATTAATTTTATTTATCTATTTATCCATTGTTTTATTTACTGATTCATTTATTATAATATTTTGATGAACTACAAAAACTAGAATACCATAAAACGATCTAAAAAAATTGGTAATTCAAAGAATAAAAATACAGTCAAATCCTGACTTACGCTAGGGATGCGCTCCAAGACCCCTCGCGTAAGTTGAAATTTCGCGTTGTAGAAAAGGGTATGTGTAAATTTTTTTATAAGCCTACTTAACTATTTTAGACACTTGTTAACACTACCTGAAACTGTTTTAAACCATTCCTTAACCATACATTACCCATTACCGTTTCTCACATAAAGAACTGAATTTTTATTTGTATTTTTAAAAAAGCTGTTTTAATCAACATAAAGTACTGTTACGGTGTACAAAATCAGTGATCAACGGGAAGGAGAGACATAAAACAAACCAGTATATTACGCGCAGTATGTAGTAATAATAAAATGATGTACTATAACAATACCATGCAGTAGATCCAATAATGATATTTGTAACTTTAAAAAATGAAGGTGTTGGTGATTTATGCTACGTGATCAAATCGTTATTCTTGTATATTTTCAAACACAGTTGCTTCGTGAGTTCTTTTATGGCGCTTCCATCTTGACAACAAACTTCTTCCTGGTTTCTTCAATTCTCAATACAAGAGCAGCTTCCATTTTCATAATTTTTGTATTTTGCTTAGACACTACTCGGCAAATTTTTTGCGGATTTCCTTTTCTTGGCTTTTAATTGTACATATGGAAGATTCACTCACACCTAATTGTTGTGCTACCTTCGACGCATTGTTTAGTTGCTCAAGCACGTTGAGAACCTTTAGCTTTTCTATAATTATCATAAACTTTTTCTTTTTCTTCCTGTCTTCACAAACTTTAGATTGATCAGTAGTCTTAGGTGTCATTATATTTCATTAACTTTCGCATTTAGAATGAAAAAAATACGGAAAATGAAGTGTAGATATTTGTATATGCAAATAAAGCTATGTTCAGACTAGTACGGTGTGGGAACTTCCACTGCCTGTGATACTGAAGGGATGTAGGTCCGTTCACGAAAAGAATATTTTTAGTAGCCAATAACAAAGCCGATACTTTAACACTGCGATTCCGTTTTTGAAAATTTTCTTGTTACGGGCGAGGAATTCGTGTTAGGTCTAAAATTATTTACTGGAGAAAAAATCGCGTTATAGCCATTTTGCGTAAGTCGAATCGCGTTGTAGCGGGAGTCGACTGTATTGTTAATTTTCAATTGGCAGTGACTGTTTAAGGAGAGACATAATGAAAACGAAGCAGGTGCTTCACAGAGAGGGAACTCCTCTAAGTTGAAATATATACCTGTTATAATTGTTTTTATTATTTATTTTATTCATTTATTTTTTAAATGAATAAAATAAAATTAAATAAAACTACAAGAAATTCAAAATTACTTAAATTTTGAAAATCTTGTATTGTAAGGAAGGGAAAGGAGATATCATGTTTTGAGTTTCCTTCAATGTTCCCTTTTTTTTTCGAATCAAAAATAACTATTTTGAGAAAGTGTGTGCTGAAAATCATGTTTTTTTTCCTTTACTTATCCACATGATTCTAACGTATTTTTTTCTCCCTGCGTTTCCCCAAATTTCACTTAAATCATTACGATATTTTATAATGTTCTTAGAGAGCGAAATGTCTTAAACTGCTTTTACTTTGATCTCAACTTACATGCCAATATTTATCAAACGAGTTTTTAATATTGATAAACAAAGGTTTCATTGATCGTTATGATATACTTGCATCGCTTCAAAATGTGATTTTTAGAATTGAATTATTTTATGAATGTAAAATTAAATATACAGCTATGGATTTAGCGATATAATAAGGCATCAGAACTTGGACATTTTGTTTTTCAAGGTAATGTCTCCTCGTAGCCGTTTGATGAAAGATGAAAAGCAGACACAAATTGATCGGTAACAATAATTGGAGCTGAGAGCAAGACTGTTTCATCAAATGATTTCATCAATGATTTCATCATGATTTCATCAAACTGCCGAGAAAAGAATAATAGTCACCCACGGGAGCTATAAATTTAGCAAGATTTTTGTTGGATAACATTTAAAGTTTAAAAAAGAAGGAAATTATGTTTTCATTTTTACTTTTACTTCGTAATATTTATTCAAACTTTATTTTTTTCCTTCTGTTCAATGTCACTTAAAACTTTTCCTTTTAATTTCTAGATCTCTATTATGTACCACATTTCAACTAATGTTTAAATCAACTATTGTCAGTGTTTCATGAGCATGCTTTATTTATTTAGTTAATAACTTATTTTAACCAGTAACTTTTTTGATAAAAATGTAGGTGCAAAGTATTATTAAAAAAAACCTTTCATGTATAAAATAATTCATAAGTTTCAAGGGGAAAAAATTAGGCGTTGCAAAAAAACATTTCCAAATTTCAAGAATATCTGAGTGTTCTACTTCCTTGTAGTTAAACACATTTTTTGAATGCAATGAATGTATAATTGATACGTTTCTTGAAACGTAGTGAATGCAAATACGGCTGCTACAGTCCAAACAAAGACAAGTCTCCACATTTTGAATTTTTATCACAAGTATACCAAACTATACTGCAAGAAAATAAAACATGCCGCGTTCCATTTCAACCATAATCCAAACAAATCTTTGCGACGTGTGTGATAAAATAAACCGTTATTATGCCCGAATACAGAAACAAAGCGAAAAATATAGATATCAACTACCATTTAGTAAACATGCCAGACAAACAACTAACGTTTAAAAGACCGCGGAAAACAGAAGTTTTTAAAAAAAAAATCAGTTTCTCCAAGTCTCGAGAATTGTTATTTACTGGTTTTCATGCACCATTAAATCTCTAGAGAGAGAGAAAAAGAAACTATACGCATTTCAAATTGGTAGTTAAAAAATTTCAAATTGCTTATCATTGTTTCATAACAAAAACGTCATTTCTTTAGAAGTGGAGTAAGAAAGAGAGAAAAATCATCACGAGTCAGAAACAATAGTGTTGTGTTATTCGTGACCAGCGCTGACGTGGGAAGGTAGGGGATACAGAAAAGGTGATTCGAGGATGTCCCAGGCGGAGTTGGAACTGTCAATCGGGGCATCCTAGGAAGAGGGAAGGTTGCAAGAGGCCCCTGCCAGCAGACGTAACGAGAAGAGTTGAGTGGTGGATGCTGGAGGGTATTCGTAACATTTTGTGTCCGGTCCGTGGGTGGTATATGGGGTCATGTACAAATATTATATTCGAAAAGGCTTCCTCTTGTCTCAATACAGATTCGAATAGAATGCAAATGTTCTTTGAGATAGTATGTGTGTGTTAAGAATACCAGTAAAATGTTCTTTTCTAACGATAGGGTTTATTAAAGCGCATTTGAAAATAAATAAATAAATAAATAAACCTACTTAATTATGAAAATGAAAGCAATAAATAAAAAAGCAAAATTATTAGAAAGCAGATCAAAATCATTTTAAAATAAAACAATATTTTAAATTTTTCCCCATTTCTCCAAATGTCTTTGAAAAATTGCATGTTTGAAAGATTGGAACATCACAATGAAAAATTAGCATTATTATATCAGCATAAATCCACTTTTAAGTTCCGTAATTTTAAATTAAATCGAAAATAGAAATTCGTTTACAATCGTCAGAATGAAAATGTCAGTAAATAAACTACCGAATCTCATATACTTAAAATCCAACCGTATGTATTTATCTATGTTTTTATTTATGTTTTTCGGGGTTCTTTTGATTACGTCAGAGAGTTGAGGCCCGAACTAGGTATCGAAAAATTTGAAATTTGGTGAAGATCATAGATAGCCCTTTCTCATCTTTGTGGGACGTTAATTAACGGGTATAGTAATTAAAAAAGCACTTTTCTGCCCGAAATTGCTGTTTCTACGCTAGATAAAAATGTATCCTATCTTTTCGAACGAGGAACCGTTGAAAAACACGTAAAACTACCCGTTAGAAGATCTTCCCCTCATTCCAAAGCTTGAAAGTCTTAAACTGATAAAACCGACAAGAAAAAAAAGTATAAGTGAAGAAATGCCTAAAAATATTGTATGTTACCATTTCTCACTTGAGTTGCCTTTAATCTCTGCTTCTCTCACGATTATCGTTAGCGTTTTCTTTTTTTCTTTTCTTTTCTTTTCTTTTTTTTTTGTATTGTTGATGCTGATGAGGATTTTGCGGGACTACGTCCTTATTCTAATGGAGGCTATTAGGAATATTGTCCATATTTGAATTGTTTTTTTTTTCAAAGACTATTGCGCGTATTCTGCTGAAGACTTTCGGAACTATTCCAGACAGAAAGGGAGCGGTGGACATCATTTGAAAATTGCTTTCACCTACAAATTGTGCATAATTTCTGCATGCAACTCTCTCTTACTTACTCACTTAACTGTACTGAACATTTTGCGAGTTAGTTTTATTAAAAAAAGATTTAAAATTACTGAAATCCCTTGACTTAATGTTTTCTTTTGTTTTTTTCTCTCCCAAATCTTACAGTTTTTATAATTTACTTACAAATTGCGCCATTTTATTACGTTTCATTTAACAAAATCCCAAATTTCCGTAAATTTATCAAAATTGTTTTAACTTCCAAAAGGGCATTTTAAAAGATGGAGAGAGAGAGAGATGGAGTAAAGTATAAACTATTTGATTCGTCAATTTAATTAAATGTTTTAAATATACCTGACGGTTTTTTTTAGTTCTAATTATGCTATCTCGAAATAAAATACATATTAAATCAATAAAATTAAAATTAAATTTCTTTACAACAAATGTGATGAAAGAAAAATCATTCACCCTATTTCAGTCATCAAGAATGAATAAATAAAACATGCGTTAGCATAGAATGTTCATGCAATAGCATAACATTCGTAAATACGTGGTTTATTTATTTTTTTTAATGTAAATTGTATAACACCGTAATACATGTGTAAATTAAAAGTTTAAAAAAAAACTCTAATTGTGCTGCGAGAAATTTTAAAAATATAAATAAAAACATTCGAATCAAATTCCATTACAACAAAATGTGATGAAAGAAAAATCATTCATTCATCCCATTTCAGTCATCAAGAATGAATGAATAAAACATTCGCGCCAACGCTATCTTCCCATTTCATTTCTACTTCTCCCCCAACAGTCAACGCGTAGCGAAAAACCTATCTCCGAACAGATCTATACACACAATCTGACACACCTTGACTTCTTATCTTGCTGACCTCTTCTTGTACGGAGACGTAACTGGCATTGTAATGTCTTCCCTTTTCTGCCCTTCGCGATGCTCTGGAGCTAGGTGGAGGGGAAAACATAAGTTTTGATTTATTGAGGTCCGTGCGCTATGCATGCTCGCGCCACGGGTTAATTCTTTTGGTTGAAGTAACAGTGTTTAGTTTGCGATGTCAAAGACAATGCGATGTTATCGGTGGCTAACATAGTTGAATTCCGTTTGCTGATGGAATTACGGGCTTCTATAAAGTCTTCATCGATGTTATTCTTTGGAATGTCGTCTGGACTATATAGATTGAAAGTTGAAGCTATCACACATCTAAGCATATGAGATAATCTCAGAATAAATTTCCTACTTGTGTAAATTCCTCATACCTCCCTCCACTTTTCCCCCCTAATATTTCATCCCCCATCTTTCAGAATTTTTAAAAATTCATTTGAAACTTTTTTTTTTTCAATTTTTATGTTACTGTTCTTAACTTTTTTCTCTTTTCTGATTTGCTAAGTGAGTCGTTCAAAAGCAAGTAATACATCTTTTCTTTCTTTTAAATTTTCACAAAAGGACGCTTACAATTTTTCTTTCTTTCTTTCTGTCTTTCTTTTTCTTTTCTTTTTTTTTTTTTTTTTTTTTTTGTACTTCTCTTACCAATGATAACAATTTCGCCCCTTCATTAGTTCTTCTACTGACTTTCTTTTATTTTAATTTCGTCACTCTTTTCCCTTGATGTTATGTAGTTACAAAAAATAACTTTGATTGCGATTACGAATGAGAAAAAGTCAATGAAAAGAGATATAATATACCTGCTGATTTGAAGAAATAATTTTATTGAACCTTTATTTTAATTTAAAATATTTCGTTATTGAACTTGCATTCTTTATCAGAAGTACCAACTGATAAGTTAGAATAACTTTCCCTCTCTCTTTCTCTCTTAGATGCATTAATTTAAGTTAGAATGTCTCGCTCTCTTTCTATCTCTCTCTACATACAGCATCGAATAAGTTTTAAATCTTGCTTTATGCCTATTTATAGTTATTATATAACTTATATCGTAAGCTAGAACACTCTCTCTCTTTCTCTATCAGAAGTATCGACAAAAGTTAGAATGCCTCTATATAGGAATAAAGCAAGATTTAAAACTTAACTTTTTCTGTATGTAGAGAGACAGAAATATATCGCCATTCTATCTTATACCTTAGAACACACACTCTCTTTCTCTTTCTCAAATACAAGTATCGACATGATGACATCTTTCTGTCTCTCTCTACATACTGCACCCCAATTACATTTAAAATCTTTCCTTATTCATGTCCTTACAACTTCAGACTTTATTTAATGAATCTATCGAAACAAACATGTTGTTTCTTGTTTGTAAATCCAATTTTTAATTTTTTTAAATGTTTACTTTATTAGACCACAAATATTGACTGGAAAATATTTCTCACTCGTTTTTGCGTGAGATGGCTGCACAAAACATTAAAAAAATTAAAAATTGAATTTACAACAGGACTCATCAGTTGCAACAACTGTCTTCAAATTCGTTTATGACAGACTCTTCGAGCCCCATTATTTTCAATCCCATATGCATATCCCGCTGCCCTTACACGAGTGGTACTGTTGTATTATGAATAGGATGACTGTGTCAAACAAGTGGCAACGGGGGATTTCGGGCGCATCTTCGCCTACCAGATGTCGTCAACTTCTGTCAGACGATGGGGGAGGGGGCTGGCTTTCTCCCTTTCAGAACCCGCCTGTGTGCCTGCCTCATTTAGATTTGTGTAGAAAATTTTGTATGGAATTGAAATTTCGCGCCCATAATGCAATATGTTTTCCCCGGAATAAATCAAGAAAGAATTTTTCACATCTGCATACCCCCTGTTCCTACCAACAGATTTGAAAGTCGAAAGTTATAATGGAATAATTCGAACGCAATTTAACTGGAATTTTTTGTATTTTTTCCAGAGCATTTAACTTGCAGATATATGTGGTTCTTGATGGCCGATGAAATCTTTTAGAATTTCAAAAATATTTCTGCTTTAAAAATAAATAAATAAATAGAAAATCCCGAGATGTTCATCAAATTTTTATTGCATCAAATATTGTTGTACTGATTCAGTTAATTAATGCAATAAAAATAAAATTTTATATAATATCTCAGGAATACATCGCATTTCGTAACATTTGTTTTGTTCATGAATGGGCATTTAATTTAACAAATATATTCGTTTTCAAGACTAAAAATGTAATTAATATTTTGTTTACAGGAAAAAAATCTGATGTTAAATGGACAATTTTTTAATATTCGAAGTTTGATTCTTTTAAGCTTTAAGTTTAAATTGTATATTTATTGTAGATTTTAGTACTTGCTATCAGTAAGGAAAACATATTTTTTAAATTCCTAAGTGCGTGAACGATACAGAGTTCAATACTGTAAACTGATTAAGATATTGGAAAAGTATTTCTGCATATAAGTGCATGCATATAAATAGCACGTGTTACGTATATAAGAAATAGTAATTGTTATTTGGGTATCGATTTTTATTTATACTGCTAAAGTGTTTGTCACCTGCAGTTTTTGTATCAAAAAATAAATAAATAAATAAGTTAAATAAATAAATAAATAAAAAACGGATCAAGTTGTGCTTAGTTTTATGGATAAGTATTTGCACAGGTTCTTTTATAGACATTCTAAAGTGTTCCAGTTGCAGCTTTTCAAACGCGAACAAACAAGAGAAGGCATTATTGTTTCTTGATTAATTATAACTGATATCAGAAGTTTATACAGTTCTGATACGTGACCTGACGCGCATTCATTGGTTTGGTTGAAAATAAGTTGAATTTTATTTTTGTCTCTTTCATTCTTTGGCGGAATATTTCTATGAAATTAGAGTTAAACCTAGGAAGACAGAAGGCTTGAGATCTGGAAAGAGTTGTTTTGAGCAATTGGGAGTTTTAGAACTTCTAAAGCTCACTTGCTGACGTCTAAATGATATTCTTGTTTTTTCTGTTAGTATCAGAACTGTTCAGATAATAAGTGAACCATTAATCATGGTTGTAAAGGTACTCTTTCTGTTTACAGTCCGTTACTCGACTCCTACATAAAGTCATGAAAACGTTCAAGATTAAATTTAAATCACGTGTAATGAATTCCACTTACTGGAAAAAAGGTAAAGTTATGAATTTTCCTTCGAATGTACAGTCAGTTGTGCCAGCAATACACAATCCAGAATGCAATGATTTTTTTTTCTATTTCCCCCTTTATTTAATATATGAAGGTAAAATAAACAAAAGTAACTTTTTTTTGAATATGTTTTTTGAATGAAGAAATCTCTGCTTTAAAAGCAATTTGTTATGGAACAACGCATTTTGCAGAAACAATTTCACTTTCTCTAAATGATTCAGATGAAGTAATAAATTATTCGTGTAGTTCATGAAATTGAGAGTGCGGAGCAAAAAGATGTTAGTGCCAAATTTAAAAGATTGGAGATAACCTGATGGAACCTCTACTTTGTTTGGATGAAAGAAATAGTACTAGTAGCCCTCGTTGGCACTACTGTGCAGCATGATTTAGAAAAAAGAAAAAACAGTTAATGAAACAGGAAATCCTTCTAGGATCTGAACTTCAAACGCATTTTACTCAAAACTTCACCACTTACATCCCTTTACTTCTTAATACCTCAATTAAATCGTATTCAGTAAAACTATTTCGCTATACAGTGAAACCTGTGTAAGTTCACCACTTGCGGTGCACTACTTTAGTGGTCAACTTAAACAGGTGGTCAACTTACAAAGGTTGATTTATATGATAAGGGCTAATTCCGTGCCTGAAAAAAAAAAGCGGCCAACTTACAAGGGTGGTCAACTTTACAGGTTTTGCTGTAGTAGCCAATACCGTCATAATATTAATAACAAAATAGTAAGCTAAATACAAAATACGCATAAATTTCTTATGTATAGTGTACTAATTTTGTAAAGTAATGACGTCGCGAGAAAAGAGAATAGCTTAGCTTAGGTGGTCATAATTTTAAGGGACCATACGTTACATAGAACATCTGATAAATGTATCGAGTGATTTTTTAATGAAGAGTCAGGATTTAATTTGCACGAGGGCTCACGGGAGTTGAGCTCCTGTACTCCTTTTTAATTTTATGTGAATTTCATGTCAGAGAAAAGAGAATAGAATTAAAAGAAAAGAGGGAGCTCAGCTCTTATGCAAATAAAGTCCTGACTTCGCATTAAAAAATAATTCGATGCATTAACCACAAATTTTATGCAATGTATGTTCACTTGAAATTATAATCACCTAAGCTATTCTCCGTTTCTCTGACGATATAGTAACTATATTACAGGGGCGGATTCAGGGGAGGGTCAAAGAGTCAGCTGCCCCCCCCCCCCCGTGGCATGAATTTTATTATGATTATTACTAAACTTCAATTTTCAGATCTGAAAAAATAGTACATGAAATCAATGATAACCTTTTTTTGCTTGGTTCTATATGCAAGGTATTTCTCCTCAGCATGTCATATTTCAAAGAATGGACTGAGTTCGGTTACTGGGATATGGCTCTATTGAGATTTTTGTTAATTTTCAAAACAAAAATTCATTCAAAGTTTACGACAACTTGTCCAGCTTGTTTACCTTAAGAAATATGACTTTTACTGAAAATTTAATAGAATGTGATCCATGGCGCAAGTTGCCCAAAATTTATGGAAGGGGAGGAAGGTGGAGGGATGGGTAGTTTAGAAGGATAAGAAATTTGATCTCACTTTAAAGTGGGACTTCGTAGCATATGAAGAGGTGTGCCATTTTCCTTGGGGGGGGGGGAGGCACTCCACTTAACTGATATTTTTTTATGTTGGAGGTATAACGCTGGCCACTGAAACTTGACCCCCATTACAAAAATTTCTAAATCCGCCCCTGCTATATTAGTACACTATACATAAGGAATTCAGTAATTGGTTGAATATGTCGAAATACAGCTTTTTACGTGCAAAATTAAGATCTGACGACTATAGGGGTTGTGTACTTCTTTTGCTAAAATTTAAGCCCATTGAGGAATACATGCATTTGTATTTTACTTATTTATTCACTCTTAATTATTCTGAACTACGAAATGCATTTTGCATTTTGAAACAAGCAATATTCTAAACGCTCGTTGATTATTTTGAATAACTTTCTATTATTAGGTGATGAAGTCACGTGTAGTAAAAGAGCAACGTAGTTCATGCAAACACCAACCTGTAGCTCTTTCCCCATAGAGGGGCGTATTATATGTAACAAAGCATCCCAAGGAACGCAGAGGAAATCGTACGGTTTGACCCCACAGCGGGGAGCCCTGTGCCCCAAAACCGCTGCGCCCCCCTTCGCGAGGCACCCCGTCGAGCTTTCGCGGGACCCCTCGGGTTGCGTCGGACGTTGTCGATAACTTCTCGTTTTCATTTTTTATTTCTTTTTTGTTTTCCCGCGTTTTGTTTATCGTAGTGTTGCGCTCGTCGCTCGCTGCATGAACCGAATGTGTTCTTTTCCACTAAGGGTTGTGTGCCCAAAGCAAATATATGTATGTCGGCAGCTGATGGGATTAGAAATGTTTGATTTGAAAATCTTGCTAATTTGTAGAAGTGTCCGACCGACTGTGCATTCAACAGTCGAGAATACTTCGAATAATAATTGCGAAGCGAAACTAAAATTTCTATTTCATAAGATGATACTCTATTTCCTGCATCAACTTTTCAAACCAAGTCCGCACTACCGTACTCAATAATATTTTACTCGTTATTTTACGTTTTCGGGTGCTTTATATAATTTTATACATAGGCATCATAAATATTTAAACTTATATTATTCATGTTTGAGCTCAAATGTGTTTTTTAAACCTGATTTAACTCTCATATAATTGTTAAAAACGGTCTTCGTTCCCACCGAATTCTTACTTTTATATTTTAAATTTTAGTTAGCTTTTAGCAAAAAAGGCTAAAAAACATATACTGGAATTGAACATATAAAATTTAACGAAAAAGAAAATAAAATAAAAAGGGGGGAAAAAGCCTTTAGGATTCAAAAAAAAAAAAAAAAAAAAAAAAAGTCGCTGTCATTTTCAATGTTTATTTCTATCAAAACAAAAATTTAAATGTTTTCTGTATTTTCTCATGCATTAAAAAAAATCGCTTTACTGTACTAATCAATAGTCAATGTTAAAATCACAGAGAAAATTACATCGATACTTATTAATTTTGTAGTTTTCTTTAACTTCCTAAAGCAAAAAATTAAAAGTTTTAGCAGAATCGCTCATTTCCATAATTTTTCAGAGCTAAAGATTTTTTTTTTTTTTTTTTTAATTTTGGAAGCAAGTAAAAAGTAAAAGTGGTTTCTTAAGAAGAAGATTTTAAATTTCTGTTAGACATAGATGCTTTAAAAAATTTTAAAAAAAATGTTTTTCTTTGTTTCATGCTTTTTATATACATTTAGATTTGAAATTTTATTTTGAGGATTGTTTTACTTGTAACTCATATCCTATTTTCATACTCATATGTTAGGAAAACAATGCTTGAAACTAATGTTTTTCTTTCACAAAAGCATTAATATATGGAATATACTGATGCTTAATGTCCAGCCGTTTGAGAATATGATTATGCTATCGCTTTTAACCTGCTTTCCAGTAAAAGATTTTAAAGAAGAGTAAATACACGAAAGGAGGCTGAGGAAAAAATATCGTTAGAAACACAAAGATTTCGAAAATAAATTAAATTATTAGATAGCTGTTCAAAAACAAAAATTTTACAGTTGGGAATTAAGAAAAGAAAATGTGTCCGTCGTTTAGTCTGTCCATCATATCTCGGTCGGTTCTTTGGTCTGTTCGCCCGTCGCCCTCATAACTTTTGAAGAAGTAGTTGAATTATTACTAATCTCAGGTAGAACACCTTATTATATTCTTCTTTTAATTTGAGCCACTTTTCTCCCAATTTTTCACAATTAAAAAGAAATTAACTTTAGCGTCTTCGTGGAAATTTAAGGCACACATAAATACTGAACTAAAAGATGGATTTGCTTCGAACAAGCTTTGTTGAAGGTTAACTTTTGGAAAAATATACACATTTTTAATTTCGCTGTGTTAACCTTAAAGTCTATGGGGGAATTAAAACCGTTTAGCCTCAGAAATCAGCAACACTCATTCTTAAAAATCTCTCTTCAAAATTAAAAAATTTTTAGAGATTGCTGAATGTTTTTAGTACTTCGTTTCATAAAACAAAAAAAAAAAAAGAGATGTTGGCAAACAATGAAATGCAATTTCTCGTAATTGAATTGGTTTTGATGAAAATTCGAGATAGATTGACTGAAGTAGAATGAAGTGAAAGCTGCAAACAATTTCATTTTTGATATAAATAAGTGTAGATACGTATTTTTATTTTCAAATAAATTCAAAAATAGTAATAATTCATTATTACAAATTTTGAGTTTTCAACGATTAAAAAGTAAAAGGTTTAGTTTTTTTCACCTTTTTGTTTCTATTTTACAACTCCGGTTCTACAATTCTAAACAAGTTTTGAGAGTTGAAGTTTTGCTTAAAATTTTCATCAGGTTGTATTAAATCGTTTGAAAAATATATTCATATGAATCCTTTCAAGGAATTATACTTTCTTGAAAAACCCACTCGTATCAAGAAAAGCAGGGGGAAATTTTCAGTTAATTTAATCGGAACAGAAGTGAAACCCAATCGACGGATATTTCGCTACTGAGCACAAAACGGAGTTTCTCAAACACGGTGCTAATATTTCGCCAACAGCCTCCCTGCAAATTTAAACCAACAAACTCGACCTCGCCTGACCCGAGAGCGTAAATCTAGAACTTCAACTGCCCGGCAAACATATATACGCGCAAATACATACAGAAACTTGGCGGGAAACCTGAGCGGGTGACACTTAACGGCTTGTACGCGCCAAAAATATGGGTCTAGAGCTACCCCCACGCCTTATTTAAGTCTCCCCCTTTGGTAAAGTTCATCTCGCCACCCACTGAACTCGGCAATACTTGACACTATCTGGCCTTCCGAGTTGTGTTGTTAGGATAGAGTACATCGCTGTGACATCCAGTAACATTGCTTCTAATTTTCAAAGTGAGTCGTTTGTTTTGCTTTAGGGGGACAATATACGTCAAAGGAGAGGGCATCCAGTGCTAATTCCAAGGGTGAATAATGCGTCATGGATGATCGGGCTTCTTGTGTTAACTAAAAGGTTTAGTTTAAAGGTAGGATTTCTGTTTTAAACTTAGCTTTTTCTCGTTTGATCGTCAAGAAAATATATTCTTGTAACGTTTACATACATATATGTTGATTCGTTCTCATTTGCTTCTAAACTTGTTATAAATGTCAGACAATTTTAAAATTCCCTGAACTTAGCAATACTCGACACTATCTGGGCTTCCGAGTTCTGTTGTTAGGATAAAAAAACATCGCTGGGACATCCAGTAACGTTGCTTCTAATTTTCAGAGCGAGTCGTTTGTTTTACTTCAGGAGGACAATATATACGTCAAAGGAGAAGGCATCCAATACTTATTCCAGGAGTGAATAATGCGTCATGGAGGATCTGGCTTCTTGTGTTAACTATGGGGCTTAATTTAAAGGTAGGATTTCTGTGAACAATAGCTTTTTCTTTGTTAATAGTCAAGAAAGGATATTCTTGTGAAGTTTACATGAACTGTTTCTATTGCTCAGACACTATTTAGTTCATCGGTACTCATTTGATTTTAAATCTGTTATAAGAGTACGACAGTTCAAAAGGCCATCCCACTGAGTTCGGCAATACTTGACACTATCTGTCACTCTAAGTTGTGTTGTTATGATCAAGTACATTGCTCTGACAGCCTGTAATATAGATTCTAAGTTTCACAGTGAGTCGTCCGTTTTGGTTCAGTGAGACAACATACGTCAAAGGAGAGGGTATCTATTGCTTATTCCAATAATCTGGCGTTTTGTGTTAAGGAAGGATTTAATTTAAGGTAGGATCTCTGTAAAAATAAATGTAATAAGCTTTTACTTCACAGAAACATATTCCTGTAAAGTTTACAGGTAGTGTTTCGATACCGCAAACACTAGTTAGATAACTATTACGAAAACAAATTCTATGTTTGTCACCAGCGTTAGAGTATTGATTTTTCAAATTTATATCCAAGTAACATTCGAATCAAAGTTATTCATCAAGATGCTTGAGCAAAATGAATTGCACATGAAAGAAATTTTCAAGGAAATAAAAGAACACTTAAAGCATGCATTCCAATCTGGTGCAGCAAACCGAAATTATTGTCTCTTAATCTAACGACTGCCAACTTCATAAATATTATTATTGTTATTATTACTATTAGTATTTTTGCTGTTCTTTAAAGATATAATTGAAGGGAAAAAAAAAAGATTTTTCAGCTATCACGGTGCATAACTATTCTAACGCTGCAATCTGTTATTAATTTCCCCTGGAAAATAACTAAAATTTTTGATGAAGAACATGCGCATGAATTTTTACACAAATTTGAGGGGAAAAGGAGTTTACTTAAAAAAACTGGTATCCGAAGTAGTGAAAAATTAGTTCCAGTTTTGTTGTGAACTGATCTTCTCCTTACAATGGCTTATCCTTTTTTTCTAATTTTATTTTATTTTTTACCTTTTCTTTGAAGTAACATCGTAATAAACTTTTATGCACCAAAAACCAATAAGGGGTCCACCATAAAATGTAGAATAAAATTACACAAAAACAGTAACAAGCTCTCTCTCGTAAAAAGTCCTCGATCTTTTATACAATTTAAAGCGTAGTCCAATTTTGGCTTCACCAGCTTCTGACATTCTCGTCCAGTCTTTAGTTTCATAATAAACGTCCTCATCTGAAGGGCGGCAGAAAAGCGTCACTTGTTGTCGTCAGTCAGTCAAAATTTCCCCTCTTCGATGGTACTCCAAACTCCAGATGACACTCTTGTCGAACCCAATCAATGTTTTGGGCGTGGCGACATTTCCTTCCAACAGCCCTTCTCCCACCACCCAGCATGCACACAATAGATCCTCTTCAACTTGTGGCCGGGAACTTCATCGGGGAACTCGCATCCAGCTTCGCAGATGGTGCACGGGGATTGGCTTCAATCCTTTTGCAAACAACGTGGTGTCACACTTCCAACGTCTTTTGTATCCTCTTCGTCAACAAACCATCTCCCATGAGTGTGTTTGCCAAACGCGCAAGGTTGTTGTAGCTCGTCGCGGAGAACTTTTCAGACCTCCTCACGTGCACGGCACGTGCTGGGCTCTGGAAGTCGATCTGTTCCCAGTTTAAAACGATATTCCTTTTAGCAGGCGATGTTTATTGAATTGCACTTCGATGTTTGCTGAAACTTAGGTTTCGTGATGTAAGCCGGAGAACTTGTCGAAAGAAAATTTTATGTAATAATTGTGCGATTTTGCGAATAAAATTTAAGCCGAGGAATTCGATATAATTTGATATCTTATTTATAATACGAAGACCAATTAAATTAGGATATATTTTAATTGAGTCTTAGAATCAAATTTCACTTAAAGTAGTCCCTGGGAACTTAACCAAATGAAAAAATTATGCAATGATTGCAGAATTTAGCGCAAAAATTCCACCCGCAGCATTCAATTTCATTTGAAGTCTTCTTAATAATGCAAAAATCAATTGAGCTAAGATATATATTTGCCACAGTCATTAGAACAAAGTTTCATTTAAAGTTGAGAGGTTACTAAAAGAAAAAAATATGTAATGATCGTGGAATGCTTTGCATTAAATTGAACTTACGAAATCCGATTTCAATTGAAATGTCATTAATTAAATGAAGATAAATTAAACTTTGTTCTGAATTTACATTTTCAATACAGTGAATATAGCAAAGTTGTATTTAAATTAGTCTTTTTTTTCCCCTCCTTTAATTTCCGTTTTTTTTTTTTTTTTTTTTTTTTTTTTAATGTATGTGCGGCAGCTCCCAAACTACATAGCTGTATTGTGCAACAGAAACATGTTTCGATTTCAAATAAACAAAACCTTTGACATACTAGCAAAAAATAACGATAAAATTACAGCGCCTTTTTTTTTTAGCTTCTTCTCTTTCTATTCCTCTTTCTTTTCTTTGTTGTTTCTCAGTTCCTCAAAATATTTTTCTGCTTCAAAATCTCCGCAATGATTTGGATGGCGATGGACATGCTCCAAGGGTGACCAGAAGCTATTCATATCCGTCGTTGTTGGAAACATCAAAAAAAAAAAAAAAACCTGAAATAAATAGACATAAAAAATGATAATGATGAAGCAGAATAAATGAAAAAATGAGTCCACGGATGAATGCAGTGTGGAATGCCTTGGCATGCCCTTTCCGTCATTTATCATTTCCTCCTGTATTAACTTACGAGTAAAAATATTTTGCTTGATATGTAATTTGAATGAGTTGTGTTACAATAACGGATTTTTAAACACAGAAACACACATTGCTTTTCCAAGAGTATAAATAGTTGTTTCGTTTACTTTCGGAGAAATGAGGGGAAAAAGTTCGGTTGTGTATGTTTATTAGAATTTTGATTAATTACTATGCGATTAAAAACAAAACATATTTTACTGGAGTTGGTGACTTACCTTTGTTTTAAAAATATAAATTACGGCTGTTTAAAGAACAAAATACTAGAAGATGAGTTTAAATTAAAAACCGATGAGTTTAAACTAAAACCGATGTGTTTAAAAAATGCATGAAAATAACTTTAGTTGGTTAATTTAAATCAAAAGTTTCTTCTGTTTTACATTGTTTTAATATTGGTCTCAAAGTAATAATAGTAATAATCTCATTTAACTTCGAAGGAAGAAAAATATACTTTAATTCGAGGCGTATTTTGTAGCTAAATGTTAAAGGAATTGCAGGATGCATTTTTTTTTTGATAAAGTATTCGTATGTTTTTGTTCAGAGAACAGAAAAAAAATCCAAGCTGAAAAAGACAAAAATAAAAATGTAATTTTTTCATTTCAAAGATTTTATTTAGTTACTGTTGATTTTCATTAAACGATTTAAACTTTATACTGTAGTGAAAAGGATTTTAAAGACATCAATCTTTAGTAGGGTCTGGTGGGGGAAAGTGGTCAATGGGGGTAAAGTGGTCACTCGTGAAATAAATGGCTATAGGTTGGAAATAAATGTTCAAATGAATGTGAAAATTTTATTATGGAGTAGGGCAGTTATAAACTATATTTTGAATACAAAATTTTACATCTGGCAAAATTTTATTTGGTGAAAAAAAATATTTTGTGTGAATATGAAAAGTTTTTAAATCTAAACACCTCTTTTAACTTCCTTGGGAAATTTTGTTTGTTAGAATTATGAACAGATTGACTGCATAGGAAGCTTCCTACATGTCTCAAGGATTCTTACTCATTAGCAGTTAGCTGAATCTCTTTTAGATAATTTTTTAGAACAATTTAAGTAAGATGGGGTTAAGTGGTCATAATATTAGGCTTAACAAATATTGTTCTTCTAATGCCACTTAATCGTTAAGTATAAGGCAGATATAAATTAAATTGTAATTTCACTTAATATGTATTGTATTTACAGTAAACGGGGTTAAATTTACGAGTATATGCATATGCATACGCATATACTCGTGTAGGGACGTATATAGACGTATTCACATAAATGCACCAATAAATATGTATATGAGTATCTTTATAATATTTTTATTCTATACAGATATACATTCGACTATACACGTATATACTCGCTTATACTCGCATATGTATAAACACTTATATACTCAGGTAGACACGAATATACGCATACGTACTCGAGTAGACACTTACATACAAGCATATGATATACAAGTAAACAGGGTGAGTTTAAAATTTTGAGCAAATTATTAAAATATGTTAGAGGGGAGGATAAGAAGCAAGAATCACATAAGAAACATATGGTCACAAACACAATGCTGACGCCCTACATGCACGCAAAGCCAGAAACTAATGGATGCAAAACAGGTCACAAGTTTATATTACACAAAGAAAATTTAACACAACAATTTAGGTCTCAAGAAAGTTTTAAAGCGATTGATGAAATTTGCGGCCTGCAACTGTAATACTCGTACATGTGAGTCGCAATCACAAAGCACTCTCTGTTGCAATAACGACGCTTTTGAAAAAGTTTCATCTGTCGCTGCGCCTTTGTTGCTATGCTTGTATTAGAGCTACTACAGACCGTAACTTTTAACAACTGCTCTAAATATTTCTTTAAAACGCAAGTGTTGAATAAAATCATCTTTGTGTAACAAAATTGCGATTTGTTTGCATACATCAGTTTCTGGCTTTGTGTGCATGTAGCGCGTCAGCGAACGTAAGTTCTTTATAGTTCTTTGCTTCTTATCCTCCCTTTTCACACTCCTTAGATTTTTGCTCAGGAACTTTTGCTCATTCTGCAGGCACACATGTATATAAGCTTATATACTCGTGTATACATACATGTACTGGTGTATACACATAAATGTATGTATATACGTCTATACAGGTATATAATCGTGTTTGCACGAACATACGTATATACTCGTGCTTCACAATATATATATATATATATATATATATATATATATATATATATATATATATATATATATATATATATATATATATATATATATATATATATATAATATATATATATTATATATATATATATATATATATATATATATATATATATATGAGTAGGCACGTACAAACACGCACTAGATGTATCCACGAATTAACTCGTGTAGACACGTATATACTCGTGTATACACACATATGCGTGTGCATATACTTGTAACTATAAAAATAACCGAAATATACAAATATTAGGGTTGTTTATAATAGTTTTGCATCTATTTTTAACTATGACCACTTTACCCCACGCTATGACCACTTTCCCCCACCCCATGGGGTAAAGTGGTCATAAATATAAAGGGAAAAGAAAGTGTTACAAAACTACTTAAATCAATATTTATTTTCCTAAAACTCAATGTACTGTGTTCTTTAATAATGCAATGTAAAATAAAAACAAAAAAAGTTTAAATGTTTAAAGAATTTATTGTATCTATTATTCACGTAAGTTGAAAACCTACGATTTTATGACCACTTTACCCCACCAGACCCTATTTAAAATATGTTATGGATAAAAACAAATACTATTTAGTAATAAAAAAAAGTTGTCACCATAGAAAATATAACATTTTTGATGTTATTTTTCCAGGAACAGTAAAAAATTAAAGTATGATAAGTGAAATTTGTTTTTAATAATTTTACGCCTAGGTAGTAAACTACATTGCCAAGCTAGAAATTCGGCACTGGTTTGAAGGTTTTCAGTTACAAATCAAATAGACAGACTTAAGAAAACTGAAATGCTTTCATAACAGTATCAAAAAAGTCTAATTAATCAAAAGGTACTCGTGCTAACTTACCAATGGGGTCGTTTCCATAATTTTAAAATTATTTTTTTCGGAAAGAGCATGCATAAAAACATAGAATCTGACCATTTTTACTTTCTTCTATATCTAATATATAGAAGAAAGTATTGGATTCGTGCAAATTTTCGAATTTCGAATTTTGACGGATTCGAACGTTTTGAGGTGTGCTGAGTCCATTTCGACTATTTTTGGAAAATGTCTGTCTGTCTGTGTGTGTGTGTATGTGTGTGTGTGTGTGTGTGTGTCACGTCTGTGTGACCAGTTTTTTGTGGCCGCTCTACAGCAAAAACTACCCCAGGAAATCGAACGAAATTTGGTACACATATGTGCTCTTATGTGAACTTGTGCCCATTGGTTTTTGGCGTGAATTCCTCCAAGGGGGGTGGAGCATTGGGACGTTTTTTGAGTTGCGCGGGCTTGCTATTCCTCAGGAAGTAACTGGCGGAATTAAACGAAATTTGGTCCATATGTTGCCATTAATAGGAACAGGTGCTGATTCAATTTTGGTGTCAATAACTCAAACGGGGGTTGAGCTATAGAACGTTTTTTGTCGTCAATTGTGACTGCTGTATCTCAAGAAATAATGAACGGAATGAAAGAAAAATTTATCGGCAAGTAGCCTTTAGTGGGTATAAGAGCTGATTTTATTTTGGTGTCAACAGCTAAAAAGGGGGTAGCGCAATAGCCCGTTCTTTTTTTTCCATTGTGAGTGCCCTATCTCAAGAAGTAATGCTACGTTCTGGTTGAAATTTGGAATATATGTGAATCCATATGTAAACAGACTTTGGTTCAATTTTGATGCCAATCGCTCCAAGAGGTGTTGATTTTTCTTTTTTTTTTTGCGAATAAAAATAGCTTTATTAATGCAACAATAAGAAAGATAAATCGTAATAGATTGTCGTCTGCGTATTTCTCGTGATTTTAATTGTATAGAAATGACCGGAAATATTATCTCAATGATTTAAAATTTTTAACTGTTGCCATCTTATGTTTGTTAACAAATAAAATATTTGTAATTAATTCAAGCAAGGCTTTTAAAATAACTTTCAATTTTCGCTCTTTGCTTTGCTTTTGTAATAATTCAGACATTGGGATGGTCGTCAAGTTTTTGCATGTGTAATTTTGTTTTTGTTGGGAATATTGCTTCCTCGTTAAGCATGAGGAGGAATCAGAATTATAAGAAAGATATAGAAGAAAGTTTCGTAATGGCCACAACATACTAGTTTAAATAATTTCTTTAAGTTTAATATTTTTAAAAAATGATTTAAATCGTTGCGCTTTCATTGTTTAACGCTTCTGCCGATGACATCACAAATGATGAAATGCCATTCGGTGTTGCTATTCACGGTCCAAAATATTTAATTCGCATCTTTACTCACGTATATTGGCAACGATATGGTTGGTAGCAAGGGTAGAGCGCAATTTTAATTCGCTGCTTAGTTATCAAGACGTGGAAACGTAGTAGAAAGATGCGGCAAAGTGCATCATTTGTGACGTCATAAAGGATAAAGACCACGTCTTGTTTGAAAAATCGGACATTTAAAAAAATTAATTAAAAAAAACTGTTGGGAAAATAAAAGTATTTTCTGGATCCATGTTATTTTTTTTTACTCATTCTATCCATTTCAATGACTAAAAGTGGTACTTTTGACTGAAGGAAACCACACTATTACAGTGAACAGCATGAAATACAGTAGTACCTCCTTTAAGGGACACCTCTGAATAAGGGACACCTCTATTTAAGGGACAATTTTTCAGGTCCCAGTCCCTTTGAATAGGGACCTCCATGTATTTGCCTCTCATTAAGGGACACTCTATTTAAGGGACAGTCACAGAGAAGAATTCGAAAAATAATTATGCATAATTTCATTAGAATCATCCAGTATATTGGAATTTAAGATCCTTTTTTGCTCAAAAATTAACAAAAAAAAAAGTTTGTCTTGACATTAACATGCAAAAAAGACAAATAAGTATCCTAAAATCCTTGCTGAGACCTAACATTCATGCTTTACTTCCTCATTCATAAATTTTTCTTATAGGCTCACTCCGAAGATATTAGGCACCCATGGCAAGTTTTATATGGAAAACTTGAAATGTGATTACACTGTTGCACTGTTTTTGCATTGTAAATTAAATGACATTCAACAAATCAATGTAATACATTAGTTCAATATTATAATTAATGAAAATTGTTCTTCCTGTTTGAATAGTTCTGAATTTTATTAAGTATACATAGATGAAACGTTTTCAATAATTAATCTTAAATGTTATTAATTTGCGTTTATTATGAAACTATACTGACTTTGCATTGCATGCATAAATCTATCTAATTCCGAAGAAGGGACACCTCTATTTAAGGGACAAATTGTCCGGTCCCCTGAGTGTCCCTTATAGAGAGGTTCCACTGTACAACTAAAATTGAGATTTTTTAGCGGACTTACGGATGAGAGTTGCTTTAACGATAGTTTGAAGCTTACCAAATGTTTCGTAATCTCACCAAGGTTCTGACATTCTGTGAAATGAATGCATATTGTTAAAAGGTATATATTCGTTAATTCTAAAGATGGGACTCGAGAGTGCAAATTTTCAGCATCGGTTCAGCTAGCTTCCTGGAAAAACGCAATTATTACCTCTACTAAATTTCAGTAATTCCTTCGTTAAAAATAACATTTCAATGGAAAACAGAGAGGACGAAAGCAAAACCGAAAATCACCCAATCAATTTCAATATTGCATCAGTGAAAACTTAACTCTAAGGACACATTTTAAAATTATACTTTGTAGAATGTTTAGCGTAACATAACGCATTAACCTCTTTCTTGTGAGACAAAATGTTTAAGATTCTTTGGGAATTCTTTTCCTGGTTATTCCGAACCTCTAAATGGAAAACAGAAAGGACCGAAAGCAAAACCGAAAATCATTCATTCAATTCGCATATTCCATCGGTGAAAATTAAACTCCACGGACACATTTTAAAATCATACTCTGTATAATGTGAGCGTAATCTAATACATTAACCACTTTCTTGTGAGACAAACTGTTTAAGATTCTTTGGACATTCTTTTCCTGGTCGGTCCGAACATCTGAATAGAAAACGAAAAGGACCGAAAGCGGAGCGGAAAATCACTCATTCAATTTCAATATTCCATTGGTGAAAATTAAACTCTACGGACACCTTTTTAAATCATACTCTATAGAATGCTGAGCGTAATACAATACATTAACAACTTTCTTGTGAGACAAACTGTTTAAGATTCTTTGGTTATTCTTTACCTTGTCGGTCCAAACAGCTGAATGCAAAACGGAAAGGATTGAAAGTCGAACGGAAAATCACTCATTCAATTTCAATATTCCATCGGTGAAAATTAAACTCTACGGACACATTTTAATCATACTCTATAGAATGTTGAGCGTAATACAATACATTAACCTCTTTCTTGTGAGACAAACTGTTTAAGATTCTTTGGACATTCTTTTCATGGTCGGTCCGAACATCTTAATGGAAAACGGAGAGGGCCGAAAGCAAAACCGAAAATCACCCATTCACTTCAAAAGAAGGGGGGGGGGGAGGTGAGGGTGAGCCGCACGAGGAACAGCAATGAAAGGTTATGTCATTGTGGCAGGCACATTAAAATACAATTACCATCATCGGCTCATAAAGTGAGGAAGCATCGCCAAGGAGGCAAAAGGAGTGTTGGGATAATTAGCCTTAGTAGAAAAGGTGGGTCCCATCGTTACAGTAAATGATGGCGATTTAAACACGCATTAGCCACAATGGGCCGGGCCATTGTTCTTTCAAGGATTATTGTTTCTAGTGAGCGAAAGTTATGGTTCTCTACCGGAGTCTTTAAGTGATCATTTTTGAGCGATGGCGACTCTCTCTCTCTCTCTCTCTTTCTCTCTCTCTTGCTTACTGTACGGTTCCGTCCCGCCCGATGTCAGATAAAGTGGAGGATTTAGTGATAAATGACGACTGTACCGAGTTTCACTTGCGGTCGCCTGAAAAATAGATTCCCATTGAGCAAATTCGTTCAAAATCTCAACACCGGATTTAAGTTTGAAGTGGTTTATTCCATTTTAAGTTAGAATCTTTCATGACCGCGTGAGACGAATACCTATCTATTTATCAATCTATAGACATATGTATGTATAATATATATATATATATATATATATATATATATATATATGTGTAAATAAGTAAGATATCTTGGTGTTATTTCTGGGATTAGATATATTACTGTTGCTCTGAGGCGACGATATATATTATATATTTATTTGATTTATATACGTTTTTCAATTTCGGAATTAAGGATTTTGACTTTTGATTTTTATGTGTTTGAGAGTAAGTAAACATCATAGTCATGGTTGAATGGAACTATCAGTTATCCCGGACAGTTTATTTCAGGACGTTTGATGACGTCAGTGGTTAGTGCGGTAAGTGTTAACAGAATGTTTTCATATACGGTAGGCAACCCGGGGATCTATTAGAACACTTCTGGTTAGTCACCGGTGAGCCCAAATGAACAGGTTGCTCTATTCGAACATACTTACTAATGTCAACTACTTTTAGTTTAGCCTCACATGTTGTGGGTGTGACGTAAAAACTCACACCCGCAGCATGTACCAATTACTATTTTTAAGTACATTTTTTACTTGCGTAGGGAATGATGCGTAATGGTTGCTTACATTTAAATATATAAAAAACTGAATAGCAAAATTTAAAATGTCTTAAAGTGGCAATATATGCTTTAAAATGTCATATCCGCAGCAATGGATAGAAAAAATATAATACTTTTTTTTAAACTCAAGATATAATATGCAGTCGTATAGTACAAAATTCAAAAAATATCATAACAAAGTAAACCATCATTAAAAAATGCTTAAACTGTAAATAAATACTGAACGACGCGGCATACGTATTATAAGTTGTAACTTTTTTGCTTAGTGACTTAGAACTTAAAAAATCCGATTTTAAGCCACGTTTTATTTTACTGGCCGCAGCGGCCACAGTCAAATGTTTTTTTCTTTTATTATTATTTCTTTATTTCTTCTTTCTTTTACCTAAAATACCTAACACATTCGAATTATCAAAAGTTGTTTCCATCATTACCTCTCAACTCGGGGTGTGGCAGCGTGAAGTTCTGATGCTTTCGTCCAACTAACTTTTGATTGTTTTTATTTTTCCCTCTATACACGAAGTTCTCTCCCTCATTTTATTTATTTTTTTTACTATGATGCGAAATAACAATTGAGATTACATTTTCTTTCTGTGTTAGAATGCATTAATTCTCTTTTTCATTTATCAGGTCATTTACACTTTATCTCGTATTGAAAATTATGCCAGTTGTATATATGATTTAATAGAAAAACAAAGCGAAGAAAAAATAATTTTTCTAAAGCAGCTGATGGAGTTTTTCCTTTCTTTCTGGAATTTAAATGTTTTTTTTTTTTTACTTTTGTTCTCATTTTCTTCTGCCTTAGCCTGGCTTAGGGTGGCAACTTACAACAAAAGTATTTATAACAATCGTAAGTTAAATAAAATATCTCAAGCAGCATTTGATTTCCAAACAGCTCCAAAGAGTTTTTAATTCACCAAATTAACTTGACTATGGATGCTGCCTTGGACGTTCAACTCTGGAAGAGTCCTTTTGCTCTTAATGCGTCTATTCTTTTAATTTCTTCTTCTTCTCTCTTTTTTTTTTTTTTTTTTGATGTATAGTGAAATTATTACCTTTACTGGATACGAAAACTAATATCAAATAAAGTTTAGACATAATTTGCGATTCCTTTTATGATTTTAAAAAATGTTTTAGCATCATTTCTGATGGTTTCTTAAAATTTATAAAAGTAACAACATACGATAATTGCTGGGATAGCTTGAATATATTCATACATTCGAGTTTTACTCCATATTTTTCAATCTTCAAAACTTAAAATCATAAGAATTACAAATGAAAGGAAACTTTCCTGATCCAGGGTCAGATTTAGGCATATGCACACATGGTGCACTGGCCCAGGGAACCAAATATGCAGCTAAAGCTTTTCAAAAATGGAACGAATTCAAATCGCACCATAGGAAAAGCGAATATTAAGTCTTAAAAAAAAGAGTATACAGGCGTCCCTCATATAAAACGGTATTTGTACAACACGAATTACACGGTACCAAATATGCGATTATTATAACTCGGTTTCGATATTACACGGTACCAAATATGCGATTATTATAAATCGGTTTCGATATTACACGGTACGAAACTTGAATTTAATACTTCATGGTTTTGATATAACGCGGAAGTCATGTTTAAAAAAAAAGATGGAATTTCATTTTTGTTTAATGTATTATGTTAATGTTTGATAATAACTCTAATAAGTTTTTCCTTTGTTTTTATCAAACTTGAATTCGATATAACTCGGTGCACATCCCATGATTGAATTGTTTCTAAGTTTCGCATAACACGGTTTCGATATCACACGAAACACGGTTTCGATATCACACGAAACACAGTTTCGATATCACACGAAACACGGTTTCGATATCACACGAAAC
The DNA here is from genome assembly GCF_026930045.1 of Uloborus diversus. Classification (NCBI taxonomy): domain Eukaryota; kingdom Metazoa; phylum Arthropoda; class Arachnida; order Araneae; family Uloboridae; genus Uloborus; species Uloborus diversus. The sequence continues at coordinate 31,099,500 of NC_072735.1, forward strand.
ATGGTTTCGTTACAATACGATGATACATATTGACATGATTTTTACTATGTACATGATTAATTAGTGTAAAAAATAAGTTAAAAAGTTATATTTAAAAAAGGTCTCACATGTAACACACGGTTTCGATGCTACATGGAACGAATTAACCATGTTATACGAGGGACGCCTGTACTTAAAACTACAACCTCTTTCTCAAATCGCAAAACCACTGAGGGCTTAATGTATTTTATAGCATTTTAAATGCCACGTAAGAGATATCTTTGACATGTATGTGCTATTGTTGCCAAGCAAAAGTTTTACAATTACACATTATAATGTTTTCGTAATTCATTATGCAATGTAAGACATATTACCGCATTTAGCGTAAAGTATTAAAATGTTTTATGTATGTATAGTTGAAAAACATTTTGTCAGGTGGAAAAAGTTTTATTATTTTAGTGAGAAGGAAAGGGATCACCAAATGAAGTTCGTGCCCAGTAACCTCAAAAGGCCTTAGTCGAGTCCTGCTGATTACCAGCTTGTATTTTAAATTTTGTTTCCCAAAACTGCTGCGCCTACCGACAAACAAAACAATGACTCACTAGTTAAAAAAAAAAAAAAACACATGCACAATCTGTGCCCCCTTTCGAATACCACCTCCGCTTAGGAAACCTCGAAACACCATTAGAAGAATTTTCAAACTCATTCGCTGCAGTTGGGGCGTTTGGATTGGAGGGGTGAGACCAGAATGCGTATGAAGCTGAAAATGAAATTAGGAAGTCAACGAAATGGGACACGGGAATCGAATTTTCGGGAGCTTTTGTGACAACTTTTTGACAAAATGGAATGTCCGCACACTTTGCTCACATCCGTTCGATTGATTACGTTAGCAAGTTTGCTACGGAAAAACTCTCCTGTCTATGTTTCTGTTTTATCAAAAGAGATATCTTTTACGAATAACGGCCTTTTTTATTTTTGGAAAAAGGAATGTTGGAAAAAAGCGAATATGTTCCATCTTTGTTTCCAATGTACCAATAGTTTCCAATATGCCACGAATTCTAATGTTTTATTTTTAATTTATATTATTGTTCATTACACTCATCAAATATTTTCATTAATAGATAAAATTACAATCGGAAATAGTAAAGTAATAACAAAACAAAGAAGTTTCATTTACAACATACTCTGTTAAAACTGCGGGTTGCATAGGGCCCCTTTTAGGGCGAAATGTTGTAGCAGCAGAGGAACCCATTAAGGGCGGCATTTTACCTCGTTAGAGGATCCATAGTGTGCCATATGGAACCAACTGGTACCTTTAGGGGTGCCATAGAGTGCCAAATGGCACTCAGAAGGGAATCCTGCTATTGCTACAACGTTTAGCTCTAAAATATGCCATATGCAACCAGAAGGTTTAACAGGCACCCTGCAATTAACATGATTTCAGCAGGTAAACAAATGATTGATAAGAACTAGTAGAAAATAAATTTAAAATATTGAAGCATTACATCTGTTAAGTGCAATTTTTAATTACACTAACTTAATGAGACTTTTTTTGTAATCCTATGAAATATACAGTCCCAAAAAATAATTCTTTCATTTAATCAAACAAATTATTGTTTTATAGAGTATTACAATAAATATGCTTAGTCCGAATTTACTGCATTGTGTGTAAAACCGAAAACCGCGTTTTCTTATCTGTGTTTCATTATCTGATTTGTATGTTTATGTAAAGTGTTAAAAACGAATGAAACCAGAGTATATGTTACTTAAGAAAAATATTATTTTCCTTTAAGATTCCTTTTCATTTACTACTCTTTAAAATGAGAAAAATCTTGTGTAAACATGAATAGAAATGCATAATTTTTTAAATTCAACAATGAAACTTGATAAAACATATAAAAACTTCCTCTGGAGGTCGTAAACTTTTTTTTAAAAAAAGGTTTTTATCCCCTGAAGAAATAAATTCGGAAACAAAAGTCACTCCGAACCGCTGCCAGATCTTTAAACAAAGAACATGGAAGCGACAAGGAATTAAAGGTGAAAAAAAAAAAAAAAAAAAAAAAAAAGTCGAAAATGCAAAAATTGCTCTCAAACAAAACAACTGCACAAGCCACTGCCATACTGAGAAGAGCTGCTTATTTCAGTAAGTCAAAGAAAGTTTTCATGCACCTTCGCATTAAACAATACGAGCGGTGAAAAAAGTTAAAAGATTTTTTTTTCTTTGGCAGTGAAACATTATCAACACTTTTTTTTTCGAAACCTTTTCTTACTCTCTTTTCTAAACAAAAGACGATTAAAAAAGCTTTCGTTGTAGTTTCAAACAAAAGGTAAGAAAAATTGAGACCCGAAGAAAGGAAATGCATTCACACGGTCTAAATTATTATTATTCTTTTTTTTTTCTTTTTACTGTAGAGATGTAAGCTTTGGTCTTATCTCTAGAGGAAGATGGAAAAGTAAGGAAGCAAGGAACCGAATGTGTTCAATGTTATCTCTACTTTATGGAGAAAAAAAATTATATGCACGAAGAAAAAAAATCCTGAAAAAAAAATCGATTCATTATTTTTAACATTCTTTCATCATCCTCATCCTTTTCAATTATAACATTAGAGGCCGCAGACTCTTACTTTCATACAGTAAATAAGTCATTTTTAAATAAGTTGCTTTAAGGATCACGACTTGTGTACGCTTGCTACAAGTGGTGATACGTGGAGCTTTTCCAGGTGACAAGCCGAAAAGGGCAGTTGCAAAATGATAGTGTAAATGAAACACACACATTGAAGAAAAAATTTTGTTCTTAATCATAAAAAGTCCCTTTTCGATCTTACACATAAATTATGACTTTTTTTCCAATTTTTATTTAATACTTGCAGTTCTCTGCATTGAGTTTCCCGCAAAATTCACACGTTTAATCTAAATTCTAACTGTTATCGATTTTAAAAACTACGAAAAACCTAATGTGGACAACGCATAAGCAATTACTTAGTGCAACTATTCTTTGCTAGGGGTTCCCGCACAGCTTTGCCCGTAGTAGAAAAATTAAAAGGTCATTTGGTTCGCCCGAATATTTACAGGTAACAGATTTTCGCCAATTTGCTATGTTAGTTTGCTCGCCCATGATATGATAATTTGCTCATCCATGTTATAGTACTTTGCTTGTCCATGTTATGGTAATTTACTCGTCCATTTTATGATAATTTTCTCAGTAAAATGTTCTTAAAATTGGAATAGAAAAAGAACAAAATCGAATTTTTTGAAAAATCGCTTTGAGGTGCACACCTCCATGCTACAAACTAATTTTGTGCCAAGTTTCATGAAAATCGGCCGAACGGTCTAGGCGCTATGCGCGTCACAGCGATCCATACATCCAGACAGAGAGTCTTGCAGCTTTATTATTAGTAAAGATATTAAGCCTCACTTTTCAAGAAAGTGTTAAGTTTTCTTCGTAGTACCTTCAAACTATTTAATGCTGAACTTGAAGTATAATAATACACTGATTTCCGTTAATACCAATACCAATACAACGAATTATCTGCTTCAACGATATGAATTTTCAGTCCCATAATGAATTTTCTTTTTATTACTAGAATTCCATTGCAACAAAAAACCCGTTACAACGAACAAAGTTTGTAGTCCCTTGAGGTTCATTATAATGGGTTTCACCGTATAAGGATTATGTTCTTGATATACTAACGTGAGGCTTGACCGATTATGCTTAATAAATATGACATCCTCGGAAAATCCCGCAACGTCTAACTGTTTGGTCTATCGTTTTGAATTGATCAGGTAACTCTGAAAAAGTGGGCCACTGAGGAAATTTATTTAAATTTTAGACAAAATATATGAAATACAGTGGCCGCCGCTTATATGAATCACGTTTGTTCTAAACAGTTTTGATTCTATAAAGAGGCTGATTCAAAAAAGCGGCAATTTCATAAAGATGGATTTTGTTCTGTTTTTGGCGATTTGATTCATAAAGCCACTGGTTCAATTGACCGGTTTCCACTGTACATGCAAAAGTAACAAGTAAGAAATTTTCTGTTGTTGAACAAAGAAAACATTAGTATTTTGATTACATCAAATATTTGTTCCGAAGCATATGATCAATCTTATTTTCAATTAAGACACACAGAAATAGCTAAAATGCATATAATTACACATAAAATAGTCTTCTTTTATAATTTTAAAATTCAGACTAGAACCACTGGGTACCCAGATGAACTAATAATAAAAATAGGTGGACTTTAGAAAGAGATATTGACAAAAATAAATAAAAAAAAATTTCTGTAAATAAAAAAATGGAGTTAAATTTTTTTCCCCCTCTAAGCGAAAACATAAATATGAAAAAAAACAAATCGGAAGTTTCTCTGATTCCTCGTGAGAAAAAGCATCCGAGCACAAAAGGGCGGAAAACAAATTTCTAATCAAACCCTTTTGCTAACATCTGCTGATAAAAATCAAAAGACCACCCACCAAAACCTCACGATCTTTGCATATACGCCCACTCGGTAGTATCCGAGGAGCTCCGGGAATTTTTTCGCATTTTTTTCTTGCTTTCCGCCATTTTTCTTCACGAAAGTCCCAAATGATAGGTTCGATGCAAGAGGGTCGGCATCTTAGTCGGGAAAGAGGTTGGAAAAAGCGCCCAAAAACTGTAATTATTTTGACAGGATAATCATGGAGTTCTCGGCGGGAATGAATACTTTGCACTTTTTGCCACTGAATGTCGAGGGCACCTGGTTTTTTGAACTCCAGTAGCCGACTTTGGGAGAAGGGAAACCATGAATTCAAAGCGAAGTGTAGAAAATTGGAATTAAAACGCTGTTGAATTACAGTGCAGGGTTTTATCGAACAGTGCATTGTTTATGTGGTTGTATACTTCAAAGCGTTAGGTAGTCAAAAGAAAAAAAAAATGGAATTTCACTTTGACTTCAAAGCAACCCTTATTATTTTAAGTTCACGATCGCGTTTATATGTTGGTCAAATTTAATTTGGCATGGAGGACTCAATTTTTCTTGTCTTTCTATACGCTACTGAAAAGTAGCCATACTTATTGGAATAATGTTTGACTTGACATTTAATGCCATCAGCTCCTGTAGTCGACTTTAGGAGAAGGAAGCGAAAGGTAAAAAATTGGAACTAAAACGCTGATGATTTACGGTGCTAGATTTTGTCGAACCTTTTGCCTCCGAAATATCCTTCATAAATTCAAGTTCACAGTCATATTTATATATTGGTGAATTCCAACTAGGAATCGATGACTCTTTTTTTCTTCAACCATATTGGATGCTATTGACAATTATCCAACCTTATTGTAATGATATATTTAATTTTGTATTTAATATCTTTAGTTAATCACATTGATAGAAAAATTGCTCAATCTCAATAGCATTTAAATTTATATTAATATTCTGGCTATAATTATCAACTCTTTTTTCCTCAGTTAACTAATTTCTTCCGGAAAACATTAGTCAATGAACATAAATTATTTAACAAATGGTTTGATAAATATTAATTTCGTGGAGTTTTCAGTAACATATTTTCGCTGTTTGCAATTGTTCTTATGTTTTCTTTCTTTCCTTCATTTTCACTTATTTATTTTATTTATTTATTTACTTTTTTTGACAAAAATACGATAATTTTTTATTAAACCACATTTAAAACATAAAACTTCAGCATTAAAATATTGATTCTTCAAGCGTTAAGTTGTTGCTGTCGTGATAAAAGTGTAGACGCAATAAAGTTAAAGTTTTAAGTTGCCCGAGGATATAATTTGCGAGCGAAGTACAATCAATATTCGAAGTCAAAGCTTAATTCGAGAAATTTAATAGGTCTGTACCATCTGCTTGACTTTCTCTCGATTGTATTCCAGTCGAATGAAACGATCCTTTCAAATCGTTGCGTCCCTCGTCCCAAAGGACCCCAAACAATTCCAAGCCCAGCTTCGACGTACTGTCTAGAATGCGAATAATGGACGTCAAATCCACACGTAAGGGCTGAGGATTCGAAATTCGCGGCCTGGTCCCGTTATCGTGTGCACCCCTAAACTGTCGTTGTCTGTCCCCCATCTGCACTTGTCAGCCTAAAGAGTGTCCCGCTGATAGGGCAACGCTGAAGTGTCATTCCGCAGATTTCATCTTCGTGCTCTCGCATGCATCAGTGATTTGGAATGGGAGCAGATAGGGAAATGCCAGGATGGCCCTTGGACAATGGATGCCAGTTTAGAAATGGAACAATGCAGGCGAGCAGAATGCTCGCTGCTTTGCATAAACTGAAATTAGGCAGTCCACTTAATTTTTGTTTATTTATTATTTTTTGTAAACATACGACTTAATAAATTCGAAATTTTTGCAACAGAATTTCAAGTATTGTACACAAAATAACAGTTTTGTTATATAAATTACACCGCCAGCTCAGTTATTCCATCCGATGACTGGGGTTTCAATCTCCAACTCAGTTACTTCCTATTCTGAGCTGATGAGTGCTAAAAAGCACGAAAATGCAGTCATTGAATGGAATAACTGAGCTGGCTGTATAATTTATGTATCTGCTTAGCCCTGGCTTAGGGCGCTAACTTACTTCAAAACAGTTTTGTTCTTATAAATTCTTGAACCCTGTAGTCTTCAGAAGCTAAGAAGATATTTATAATATGCATGCGTAATTACGAAGTACATGCGTATATATATTTCCATACGTAAATAACCTTTATCGGTTTGTTGTGTAATAATTCTCTTTTATTAAATAGAAGAACAGTAATTTCACTTCTCCGTTTCATGATTTTTTTTTAACTTGACAACTATTGAAAATAGTATTGATATAAAAGCAAGACAGTTACCTTAAGTACTTTGACATTTCATTTCGTATTACAAGTAACTACTTATTACTAAATCCTAAAGCAAAAGAATAGAAAATAATGTTTAATTTTTCAAACTTTTTTAGTGATAAACCATCAAATTATAGCATACTTGAAAATTTCTTTCCCTTATATTTTTTAAATAACTCTTATCATGTAACAATAATTTATATGTTATATATATACTCGCCGCTTTGTACTAGCTCAGCCATAAATACTTTCTGAAGCGTTTTTTGATCAAAAGTACCTTCTAGAGGGGGTATTTTGATCAAAACAGCCCTTTCATATGCATAAACTACTGTATTCAAATTTGCATTTGAACTATAACCAATGCCTCTAGAGGGTGTTTTTACTCCCTTCGCTTCTCCACTACCGCTTTGTGTACTGACCTTTATTTCTCCTCTTGTAATTATTTATTTTAAATTTTCATGCTATTAACGCTATAACATTTTGATACAGATTGAATTCCTTCGTTGTTCCCTTCTTTCATGTACTATATTCGAACAGTCAGCACTTCATTGTTTAAGATACTTTTCTGAAATTTCTTTTCACACTTGAGTTTAATTAGAATATGAATATTGTTTTAGCCACTCGTATGTAAGTTCTGTACCGTAATCTACAACCAGTTTACATACGCAACAAGTTTAAATTTCGTCTGCCAAAAGATATTGATTTCTGCACTGTATGTAATATACTGATTGCTTTTCACAATCACTTGTTTTTTATAAGTTCTATTCTGCAATCAATGGCGGGTCTAAAATTGCAGCAAGATTAAATTTTTCCTGTTAAAATATATTGATTACATCATTTATTTTTTTATAAATTATATTCTGTAACCGATCTTTGGTCTACAATTGCAGAAAGTTGAAATTTTCTCTGTCAGAAAAATATTGATTTAGTCACTCATTTTTCTCAGGTTCTATACTGCAATCGAAGACTGGCCTAAAACGAAACAAAACCAATTTCTTCCTATCGAAATATTTTGTTTTAATCACTCCGTTTTTATAAATTCTAATCTGTAACTGATAACTAGTCTAGAAACGGTCTAAATTCTGTCTAAAATGCACCACATTTTCAAATTCAGCCAAATTCTCGATATCTTAAAAAATACGACGCTACAGTAAACTTAGTAAGACAGCCCTCAACTGATATCGCTTGCTTCGTCTCTCTAAGCATATTGCCCCTGTTTTCAGCTATAAAACCCCCACAGCCTCGCTAACACTAGAAAGCCATGCTATAAAACGAACGTGCAACATGACGCATTCTGAAGATGGCGCGACAAGACTCAAGCAGCCACGATAACGGGCAAGGACGGAACATAATGTTCCATATTCTGCGCCTCACCACTGCGATTACAAGCAGTGATAACATTTTGCAACTCCGGGAAATGAAGCATAAAATATACAAGGATAAGCCACTACGACCCTGCTACTGGCGTCACTGCTCGGACTTTTAATGTTTTCTTAGAACATGCTTATGTCAGAAGTTTGGAAAAGGTAGCTGATATATGCGGTGATTTCATGGAAATTTAAGGCGTTTTTAGACATTAGTGAAATTTTATTTGAAGCAACTGTCACTAATTGCTTTCTTTGTGTCATAAGTTTTGCAAAATAAAGCCCTTTTTGATGCATGTTAGTTTTCAAACCGCTCGTCTCAGTTAAATGCTCTTTCACGTTATGCATTTGAACTATTCTGCCGTGGACAGGTAAACGGCTGTATCTGCAGAAATGAGTTTTCTAGAGATTTGCAGGCACGCGTTTTGGATTCAATAGTAACAATAGGGAAGTGTTGAAATAAGACCTTTTTTTGTGCTTTTTTTTTTTAACTGAAATCAAATAAGCAAGTTTGTACAATAAAGCTAACGTAAAAGGATAAGTCACTACGAGCCTGCTACTGGCGTCACTGCTCGGACTTTTAATGTTTTCTTAGAACATGCTTATGTCAGAAGTTTGGAAAAGGTGGCTGATACATGCGGTGATTTCATGGAAATTTAAGGTGTTTTTAGACTTTAGTGAAATTTTATTTGAAGCAACTGTCACTAATTGCTTTCTTTGTGTCTAAGTTTTGCAAAACAAAGCCCTTTTTGATGCATGTTAGTGTTCAAACAGCTCGTCTTAGTTAAACACGCATGTTATGTATTTGAACTATTCTGCCGTGGGTAGGTAAACGGCTGTATCAGCAAAAATGAGTCTTCTAGATATTTGAAGAAACGTGTTTTGGATTCAATACTATCAATTGGGAAATGTTGAATATTTTTTCTTTTTACCTATTTATTTTTCAGCGGAAAACAAATAAGCAAGCTTGTACAATAAAGTTAACGTACAATAAATGGCAAAAGTGAAAAAAAAAAAAAAATGAAAAATTTGCAGTTACTGCCCGTTACCTGCCCATGGCTGTATTTATCTTTAAAACGAGCTTTTTTTTTGTATTAATTCTAAAATCAGTTTCGAATAAATATGGACACTTGCTGCTCAGCATGGGATTAATAAACGTACTGTAATAAAATAAAATCCAATATCACAACTAAAGCAGAGTATAATTTCAACTGTTGTATAAACTAAAATTGAGTTTTGAATACATTATATATTTTATGTTGACACCCTTTTACTATTCAAGGCAATAAATTCTATTTGAAAACATTCCAGCATCTAGCACAATATTAACAACACTAAGCATTTCATGTATTGTTTCGCAAAAAAGTGAACAATAGCAAGTACTAGTTCCGGCAGAACCTATCCCTCCATCAGAGTAATCTCAGAAATCATGCATTTTTACTTTTAAACTCCATCAAGGTATTTTACTTTAACTCCTGTACGGTGCTGATGATGCCGTAATTCTGAAGTTACTAACTCCGTATGAATATTAAATCAAATAAAAATACAAGTACTTCTTCTACTGATACTAAATTACATCTTATTACCTCAATTCATTTCAAACAAAGCAATTCAAGTTTAACAAAGTTTAAGTATAGCCGTAAGGTGAAATTTTGATCCTTTAAAACAATTTCCGGACTTTCACTTTAGCGTTATTTAGAGTTTTTATAGTGTTTTTATAGCGTCTATACTTTAAGCGTTGTTTATTATAATTTAATAAGGAATACTCGACAATTCTCTCAGTTATATAACTCATGCCATATTCAGAAACTGTAATAAAAATTTACCGAAGACAATGCCTGCAGATTCAACTGAGTGTCGCCATTTTTTTTTTTTTTTTTTTGAATAGAGAATCTATTTTGTTTTTACTTTGTTTTACTGGTAATTAAAAAAATCGTTGACAAAGAAGCTGGTGTTAAAAATAAAAAAAAGGTTATAACTGAGACAACTTTACGGGTAACTGACATTCTCAAAGCGAAACAAAAATTATTTTGTAACATTCAACATAAAATATGCATTATTCAAAAAACTTTTTAGCTGGCTGAGTGTATTTTTTAAGCTGGATTTATTGGTACAATTGCATTCCGAAAGTGCATTGTGGATGATTTTAAAAAAATGTTAAAAACATAGTAACTGACTGACATAGTAGAAAGTAGCATGAACTATTTCCCATGTTTATAGCATTTTTTCAAATTATCAAAATGCATTTTGCGAATTGAATTGCATTATTAAATTCAGGGTAAAAATATTATAAGTTAGGGGGTGGGGGGAATTCTTGAGTAATGTATATTTTACGTTTAATGTTACAAGATAGTTATTACTTTGCTTTGAGAATGCCAGTCAGTTACACGAGGATTTGTACATTATCATATCAATATTATTAGTAAACTGAAAAATAAAATACTACAAAAAAGTATCAGAAACGCATAGCCGTGTAGCAAAGATACTGTCATGTGAACAATTAAAATAATTTTCATAATAATAAATAATGGCTACGGATGTTTTATCCATTCATAATGCTCCACGAGAGTAATGTTTGTGAAGCACGATCGGTGAGGTCATCCTTCAACTCGGAAGCAGTTTTAATTTTTAGTTTTCTTTCTTGAAGTATCGTAAACAAAACTTATCCTTTTTCTCATCAAACTATGCTCGTGGGAAAGCTCGTATCTAACAAACAAAAATCTAAAACTCAAATACGAATCCTTTCTGCCCCAAAAGCACGTGTTCCCACTCACTACCTGAACGGAGCTGATTCATCCGACATTTTGGTTCAAAATACAACTCACGATACTGCTAGTATATTTACGAAAACCAAGTTGAGGAAAAACTGGTGCCTGAATTTCAGATGTCTTGTTCGAATTACGTTTCAATTTTTCAGTCTCTAATTGAAGATTTCATTAATTCGGTTTCAGTAAATTATGACAACGGTGTTATTTACAGGGAACATTTCCCGATAAGCTATTATGTAGTTTTTTAAAAATATTTATCTTGCTAGATTTGCTCAAAATGGTGTTTCACTCGACCTCCCATCAGTTATTTTTTACCAGGGCTGCTGAATCAGAGTCACACTGATTTTTAGGTAAAAGAGTCAGCGTCGGAGTCGAGAGTCGAAGACTTAAAATTGCAAGAGTCAAAATCAGAGTAGGAGTCAGTCTATTTCTCTCAAAATTCGCAACTCTGCCAGATCTTGCGGTGTCGGAGTCGGACTGATTCTGAGGTAAAAGAGACGGAATCAGAGTCGAATACTCTAAAATTCCTGAATTCGGAGTTGAAGCCGGCACTTTTACCTCTGATTCCGCAGCCCTCATGTTTATGACATTCACTGTCTTTGTCAAGAATTCCAGATTGAATCTTTCAACCATCTTATTGGGATAAAATTCACCAAAGAAATGTGGCTTTTACAAACTGTTGACCAACAAAAGCATCATTACATTGGTGAAACGTATCGCTAATAAAATGTTAGCAGTTAAATTTTGCTAGATTTAAATTGTTTTAATTGAAACATTAAGCCTTATTTCTAAGTTACTAAGAGTGTAGTGAAGCTTGATCACGGTGAGATGGCGGATGACATTGAAGCAGAAACATCATTTATATCATTTGCAATAGGTAGAATCAGCCAGTAAGCGTTGAGCCGTAAAAGGCGCGTTCTCGTTGATCCTATCTATCACAAAATAATAACAAGCAATCAACTACAAATGATACAAATAATGTCGCGCTTCAAAGTCACCCGCCATATCTCCGTGGTCAAGCTCCAACCAGTGACATTATTGACGTATTTTCGAATAGTTTCAACAAGACTGGATTTATAGCTCTCTGGGATCCAAAATGTCTGATAGACCGATCTGTCTTCCAAAGGGGTTCTACATACACCATCTCGAGAAATGATCTCAAGAAAACCTCCCCGAAAAAGACACCGTCTCGCAATCCCATTCCTCAAGAAAACGTTAATCAGAATTAAAGACTAAAACATGAGTACGTGCTTTGCTTGTACAGCCGTAATCCAACCCATGGGAACGGACCGGGCTGCCTGGCATAACACGGAATGCGAGCAACTAGACGTGTGTATTGTTACGCAAAATCCTTTTTTCCTTCTTTATTATTATTAGACCCGGTATGGTGCCGGAGAAACAAGCTTCCGAGTATCACTCTAATGTTTGCAGAAGGGATTATGGCCCTCAACGTAACGCCACAGCATTGCAGAGCTTGTTTTAACATGGCCCTCTTTTCAGACAAGGGATTAATTGGCCGTGGTGAGTGTGTGCTCAGTGTTTGCTCTCTGCTGAAACTTGCCAAGAAGAATCTTTCGCTTTTTTAAAAATTTCTTTTCATTATTAGCTCATTGTTTCCGTAATCGCTGTTACAACATGCCATGCCTGTGGCTGTACCGAGCAGAAGTTTTGGAAGTTTTTCGATATTTTCCCGTCAGACGTGATAGTGGGAACTTGCACGTTGATTTGAAGCATGATATTTCAATGCAAAGAATCAGTTACTGATGTGCACTTGTAGTTCACTTATGCGTTTTATGCACCAAACAGAAGTACTAACACGAATAAGTTGCTTCAGCCGTCATGTGCCGTCATGTATCAAAACTCAACCATGAATTTACTTTTAACTCATACTAATCTTTAACCGTTTACCCGCCAATGTTCCAAAAATGGAACATCATATTTAAGTGAAAATTTTCCCAAGAAATAACGTTAAAATAAACAATTTTTTTTAAACACAGTTTAGTCTTATTTCAAAGTATTTTTTGATTTCCTGCTTGATTATTTATATGTTTTCAATTATTTATTGAGATTTTTCAAAGATGAGTGTTTTTTTAGCTTTTTGCAACTTTTTCTTATAAAATTTACCAAAAATTGGTTTTTCCAGAAAATGTGATGATATTTATTATAGCTGTGAAAAATACTTCAATATATGATTTTAAAATGCTTGTAGAAATGTACAATGATATTTCCGAAAGGTGTACCCCTTCAAAATAGCATGTTCCAATTTTGGAACATTGGCGCTTTTAGGGAGTCAAATTTCCAAGAAGTAAATCGTTCGACTTCCAAGGGGAAATTTCATTTTTCGTAATATATGTTTCTTTTTTTTTTCTCATTTTGAATGTACTCTGATGTAGATGTTGGCAAAACCAAGTAAGTTTATATTTTGAAAGGATATGACGTTTCGTTAGCAAAGAAAATAATAACAGTCTTCTGTTTGACGGACTATATGGCTCCGAATCCACACCTGCTCGGACAGCTGCATTGTCACGTAATAATAAAAAATAATATTAGTGAGAGTTTTATTCTTCATATTTTAAATGCAGTTCAATAATTCGCTAGCTTTGTTTTCGGGCGAAAGGAAATTCTGTTTGACGTATACCAACTGTTCATAAATGTTAAAAAATGTCTACAAGATTTCTTACTGTAGAACAAGCTGTGGCTTATTTAGAGACATTGTCAGATTCGGATTTGTCAGATGTAGATATATGCCAATTACCCCCTGATGAACTAGGCAATATCACTGAGGAAGAATAGATGTTGACAGAGATGAAATCCTACAATTTTTTGGTTTGTTGCTATTGAGTGTGTACCATTCTGTTCCTTCTGAAGATATGTATTGGAGCAGTGCAGAAGATACATCTGTGCCAATTGTACTAACAATTATGCCTCAAAATCGTTTTCGAAAAATAAAAAACAACTTTCATTTGATGGACAACCATGAATTAAAACAAAATGACAAACTAAGAAAAGTTTTCCTTATTTACGAAGAATTGTGTAAAAACCCTCAACAATTTGGTGTATTTCATGAAAAATTAAGCATAGATGAATCTATGGTTCCCTACTACGGTCGGCATTCATGTAAAATGTTTATTAGATGAAAACCAATAAGATTCGGCTTCAAAATTTGGATGCTGTGCTCTTCAAGTGGATACCCATATTCCATGGAGATTTATTCAGGCAAAAAAGAAGGATCCCCTGATGTGCAATTAGGATCCAGAGTTGCAAATGATCTATTATCAGTTTTGACTGACACGTCTAAGCATGAAGTATACTTTGATAACTTTTTTACATCATATGGCTTAATTTCTCAGCTATCAAAAAAAAAGTGTACGAGCAACAGGAACAATTCGTGAAAACCGAACTGGCCATTGTCCACGGAAATCCAAAAGAGCCCTTTCTAAAGAAGATCGCGGAAATTTTGACTATCGATCTGATGGATCAGTGTACATGTGCAGCTGGAAAGATAATGCAGTGGTTACAGTAGCATCTAATTGTTATACACATGAACCACTTGCATCTGTAAAATGTTACTCAAATGCGCAGAAATGCAAGATAGATGTGCCACAACCTCATCTTATCAAGAAATACAATGAAGAAATGGGGTGTGTGGACGTCTTGGATAAACTTTTAGGGAGCTACAGACCTCATTTGAGGAGTAAAAAATGGTGGTGGAATCTTTTTAGTAATGCGCTGAATATTTCAGTTGTAGCTAGTTGGTTACTTCATTGTGATTTACACGAAGTCAAGATGAAGCATTTAGAGTTCCGAAGAGAAATAACAACTCACCTCCTAAGAAGAAAAGTACGAGTGGAAAGTCCTCCAGGGCCTCGTTGTCATTTACATAAACGGTCAAGAATGTCTGACGGACATTATATTGTATCTGCATCCCAAGGACGTTGTGCGATGTGCAAAAAAATACGGCTAAGAAATGTTTCCATTGCGACAAACGACTTCACCAGCAACGCTTCCTTTCATATGATGGGCATTAGATATTTCTGTATTGGATTTTCTGTATTGGATATGTACACAAATGCAATTTCTAATATTATTTTTTCCGCAATAAAGTATGCTAAGATAAAAACCGCATTCAAAACCTCTTAGTTTAAAAAAATTCTCAGAAAAAAAAAACTTCATGCAAAACGCCAATGTTCCAAAAATGGAACACACTGAAAATCATAGTAAAAAAATTTTTTCTGGAAATTTTATTTTATTTCTGTATTTACTAGACATAAATAGACATAATTTCAAAAAATTACTCAAATTTGATCATCCGTCAATAGTTCGGCGGTTAAACGGTTAAGTGTTTTTCTAAATCTACGGTTTTTTTATTCTATACTACCGGCAAAAGGAGTAGTGCGATATGACAGCTAAACTAAAGCTTTAAGTTAGGATTGACAATAAGCTATATCACGATAAGATTTATATAATTGATATTTTCTTATATTTAATTTCGTTTGTAAAAAGTAGGAATCACAGTGACTCAACTGTTTTGAACCATAAATGATATTTTAAAACAATATATTGTGATTTTTTTTCCGTGAAAGAAAGAAATAAGAAAGCGCTACAAATTTAAACTATATACAAAATTAAACTAAAAACAACTGACTTTGTCTCCATGTGACCATTTCCACATTCAGTATTTTTTTGCATATTAAATTTTAACCTCTAGGTGCATTTCCTATTTTTTTAAAAAATCAGTCTCGATGTGTATTACTTGATGTTAATCCTACTGCAAAACGGAGAGAAAATAATTATCAAAAATATGTAACTATGCACGCAGCGATGTTTTTTTTAATTATTATTTTACTCAAATTATATAAAGATTTTTTTTAGAATGGTTAAGTAATAAATGAAAAGATAATGATGTGACATATACGGGAAAGAAATTACTTGGCAGAAAAAAAAGAAAAGGACACAAAATGTTGTTTTTTTCAAATGGGACTGAGTATTGGTTCTTTACGATTAACGAATCTAAGGCTTTCCTACCACCTACTACTATGGTCAATGCCATCACCACTTTGGAAATTTTGACTCCCAGTTTTCCCCAGATAAAGAACTGAAGTTTGATGTGAATTGTACCTAGAATCTATTTAGATACGAACACTCAAGCCAAATAAATACTTATGGAGTTTAAACAGCCCGCATAATCATACGACATGTATACTGTCAATTTTCTGTATCTTAAAAATCTACCAACCTGGGAAAGGTTTTTACCCACAAAATTGAAGTTAAGAGCTTAAAGCCTTACAACTACGCCATTCTATCAGTAGGAAATGAAGAAAATTCAATAGTTTCATTTAATACTTTGCAACTATATATTATATCATTTCATCAATGAATGTATACAATTGTTAGATTCACGTTCATTCTACCCATAAGAATAAATTATAAATGGCATATTTAACAAATGAAGAGCTCCAGTTAAAATAAAATCTAAATTTCAAAAATGCTTTTGTATCTTAATACGGAAACATTTACTTAAAAGAAAATACATGCAAAAACTTAATGTGGTCCTCCTTTTTCATTTCTTTTATCTTTTCTCTTTTAAAACTTCATAAATTGCTGAACTATGATATGTCTCTAGAGAACAATTATCTTTTTTTCTTTGTTGAGAATGATTTCTGTTGTTGCCAGAGAGAGAGAGAGAGAGAGTTATATGTCCCAGTTCCTTCAAGAAAAAAAAAAGGTTCTCTAACGAAGTTAAAGGTTAAAATTATAGATTATTAATAACGATTTCAAATATTTAAACAATATATCCATAGTTTGCAAAGAGAGACTGATATTTAATCTCATGTTTGACGCACTCATTAAGGCTTTCTCAAGTCTAAAGTAATGGAACCATAAAAAAAAACTGAATAATTAATTTGTAAAGTAGTGAAACAAGTAGTTTTGATAGTAGTTTGATTTTGCCGGAAAAAAAAAAGAGTTTCTTCTTCCATAAGTCATTTTTGCAAGTAACTATAACGAAATATTTTTTCAATTCTACCTTCGAAACTGTAGTTTAATTTAAAATATTTTAAAAGTAGTAGATGAAAAATTAATATTTATGGATCGTTTAAATTCATTCTTTTTTAAAGTAATTAAGAATAGAGCCTTCTAAGGAGAAATAACGGTTTTAAGCTAAGAGATATTTTTAACAATCGTTTCTTAAATTTTTCTATACATTTGTTTCTTATCTGCATGGAATTTAAGTACTTTTATTCCAGCATTAGTACCCGAAGTATTTTCTACTAAGGTGTTTTTTTTTACTCATGATCCAATGATAAATTTTTCAAGAACATGGTTCAATTCTAATTTATGCGTTATGTTTATTAACGGTTTTCACAATTTACCAATTGATAGAAGAAAAAATATATAAAAAAACGAGAGTGAGTTTTAAAAAGTTTTATACATTATAACTTAATCGTATAGTTTGGTTCTGCTTCCTATCAAATATACGTAGAATGAGAAGAGCAAATTCTTTTCTCTCAAAGCACCATTACAAGGTCAATGTAAAGCAGAAATGCAGGTATACAAATAAGTGGATTACGTGTAAAATTCTCTTCCAATAGGCTCGCCATGAAATAGTTCAGGTCTCTTTGAATACCTCATCGAGCTACAAGAACGAAAGGCGAGGGTGCTTTCCTCGTTCTTGTAATCCTGGTACTCTGGCTAGCCAAGTAGAATTCAGTTACGCACTTCTTCCTCACTAATCCCAACTGTCAACAAGCTCTTATTCGTCCCCCCCCACGGCCCCCCTTGTGCAAACGCGGCTGAATGATCCAAAAGCAACATTTAAGCTCGCTCCTCTGAGGACAAGGGTGGAAAAAGAAACTCGCAGATATCGTCCATGTGGGAAAGGATTTTTCGTTTCTGGGACCAACACGATAACATTTGAGTCATCTCATGCTTGGAGTGTTCTTTCTTAGCGGTGACTGGGAAATTGTGATTTGGTTTTGATTTTTGATTTTGCGCTTGGGTTGTGTTCTTAATTTTTAAGCAGCTGCTAATCTTAAAGACTGATTCTCAAATCTTTTGTTATTGTTGTTATTGATTAATTAAACACTGTAGAAAGCAAATACAAGCAACTTATTATAACTCTTCCTTAATGGAATATATTTTTTAAACAATTAATTCGTTTTTTTTACGAGTAAAACGTACCAATTGTTTTGATTCAATAAAACATAACTTTCAACAAATTAAATAAATACTATGATTTTTTGTCATTGGACAACTCGCACAATCTATTAATAGTTTAGACACGCATCATACTATTAATAGATTGTCTACCGCTGCTAATTTAGAGAACAAATAAGAAAAAGTATATATCCATCAGAGTTGCTGAATGTGTTAGGAAAAATACAATTCTTGAACGCTAAAAATATTCTTTTGCTTCAAAGATTTCAATAAGAAAATTTAATATTCAAAAACATGATATTACAGCAACCTTATTTGTAAAATCGAATGTATTTTAGGTAAAAAAAACTCAAGTATGTTTGAACAAGTCAGTATTACATGCTTGTGAGAAAGATTTGAGCATTTTTAAATATCTTTTCATTATAATGACACAGCTTGAAAATAATAATGATAATAGTAATAATAATAATAACATTAACAACAACAACAACAACAATAATAATAATAATAAAATAATATGATGAAATAACAATAATAAAATAATAATAATAACAACAACAATAATAATAATAATAATAATAATAATAATAATAATAATAATAATAATAATAATAATAATAATAATAATAATAATAATAATAATAATAATAATAATAATAATAATAATAACAACAACAACAACAACAACAATAATAATAATAACAATAATAATAATGATAATAATAATAATAATAATAATAATAATAATAATAATAATAATAATAATAATAATAATAATAATAATAATAATAATAATAATATAATAATAATAATAATAATAATAATAATAATAGTAATAGTAATAGTAATAATAATAATAATAATAAAAATAATAATAATAATAATAATAACATCAACGACAGCAACACTAATAATAATAATAACATCAATGACAACAAAAATAATAATAACAATATTTTTTTTCTAATAATAATAATAACGCATAGCTAGGTAAAAGATGTGTCCCAAGTTTTTTCTTTTATTTCAGAAAGTATTAGAAAGGAGATACAATTGTTCAAAATAATTAACAACGAAGTGTGAAACGATATGTTTTCTTTACTCGGACATTATTGTATAGTTTGAAAACAGGATAATGTGGCTTATATCGAATTTTTTTCAGATTCTACATAGGAGAGCAATAAAAATGTATTATTGAAAACTAAATGAAAACAGTTATTGGTAGTTTAGCTCCCATTCTCTTTTTTTTTATCAAACTTAATTCGTGTATTATTTTAGTTTGTAAACAACGCGAATTGGTTTATTATCTTTTTTTTTTTTTCATTAACTCCATAGCACATGCAACAGCAAAAACTATTGATGGAAACTAAGTGAAGTCAGGAATTGAAGTAAATGCATCGAAAATCTAATTTTAATTAATTACTTTCATCAAAACTGCAAGAAAAATATCAGTGTACTTAATAAAATTATTTTCATCATACATACCGATTCTTATTATACATAACGAAACCATGATGAGCACGTGAACCAACTCTTGTTGTCGCACACTTTTTGATAGGGATGTATAAACATTCATTTTTATTCAACTGAAATACTCAGACCGAAATTTTATCACATTATCTTTAAACATGAAACGAAAATGTGATAGTTATAAAGTATGCATCAAAAGGGCATTTTTTTAAGACTAAAAGCGAAGCTTTATACCGTATTTAAACACCTAAAAATCGTCAATTAATATTTTTTTAAGTTCTCGTTTCAGATAGCTTTAATAAATATGTTCAAAATATGTGTCATAAATGTATTTTGCCTGAATTTAAGAAATACTAATTAGATTGATTATCTTTAAGTTGGTTAAATGAGTTGTCAAATTCAACGTTGTTTGACTCAAAGTAGCAATGAAGTTTGTATATGTATTTTTGAGTTACTAAGTTACTTATCAGTACAATAAATGGAGTGACGCGATAAAAATATATATTTGCTAGACATCACAGCAGTTTTCATCGTAAATTTGTGCTAAACGACGTTGAACGCTAGGGTTATAAATACCAAGCAACATATTTTTTTAGGAAACTTCTTTGAGATAATAAAAACATATACTTCTGCTTTCAGACAAATTAGATCTTATGTTTTGAAATGTAAAGATTTTGAGCTCTTTTAAAGCTTTAAATATGTTTTTCCTTAAAAATGACAACACACATCTTCTCTGAACTCTGAAGTTAAGAAACGGATCTAAAATTTCAAGAATGTAAATAATCTTAAAGAATTTCATCTGTTAGTGAGTTTGATCTTTTTATTTCTTGCTCATCTTTGAGTACAGAGTGATCTTAAAACAATCGAACTTTTTATTATGGAACAAAATAAGCTATAATTTGTTGTAAAGCCAATATTTATTCAAAATAGGGTCCATTACCCTCATTAGAACGTTTTGAATGGTCAACAATCTATCCATAAACGTTTTAAATTTCATTTTGGAAATGTTCTTCAGAACCTGAGTGACGCTGCTGGAATGTATGGAATATCATCGAAAAAACTACTTTCATTGCAGTTTTCAATTTCGGGAACAGAAAATAGATTTGTGTTCTCGATCACCCTCCGCCTGGTCTATCCCCGTGTGACTATTTTCTGCTCCTCAAACTGAAACCTGCTATGAAAGGAGCCATGTTCCAGCCATTCAAGCTGTCGTGACACAGGTTCCCAAACCGAATTCAGAAAGTCTATGGATAAATTGGTTGACCATTCAAAATGTTGCAATGAGTTAAATTGATCCTATTATGAATAAATATTAGCTTCAAGGGGGTCCGGGACACATTTTGAATTTTTTTTTATTATATACTTTAGAGTTTTGAAATTTTTTGCACTGATTCACCATTTATTTAATAAGCAAAATCATAAAATAAATATGAAAAAAAAAAATTATTTAAATTTAATTAGGTTTTTTTTTAATGGGGTTGCTTTAAATTGCTATAACTCAAAATATTCTTGATCAATTTTCAATTTTTTTAAAATAAATTACGTACAAATATCGAAGCTTTAATTTTTAATTGGCGATTTTAAAAATATTGATTCAATAAAAAATATAAAAAATATTTGAAGGAAAATTTCGAAAAATTCGAAGATACTTTTTTAAAAAAAAATCATAATTTTTGCAGTAAACGTTTTTTTCAAATTCGCCGAATAAAAATTAAAGTAAACTGTTTGAAAAAGATATGCTCCAAGTTTCATTACTTTATCTTAATCGGTTCCTGACTTATAAGAGTTTGAATGCAAGAAATCGGGAAAAATTGCATCATGGAGAAAAACGCGCTTAAAGTTTTAAAGTTAAGTACACATTAGTTAGGTGCATGCAACAAAAGTAATTATCTCTTTCGTTCTATTTAAGATAGAAACAAAATTTAAACGTCCTTTTAAGCAGAAAAAAAGGAGTAATTTTTCGCATGATTAAAAAAAATTGCAAAATTTGACGACTTTTGTGTCCCGGACCCTCTTAAAACATATTAAGGTAAACACACCAGTGGCCAGTGCAAAAACAGGATTCCAGGTCTCTCAATGGATTCAAAAGTGTATCAAACGTGCAAGAGGGTATTACCAACTTTCTTTGGTATTACCTCCTGCATCTTTGAATTAATTGGGAAACCTGGATTCCATTTTCTCAAATATAAAGCTTTAAATGGCCACTACTGAAGCACTACTAAACACTGACCACTACTGTTGTGTTTACCTTACCATCTTTATTTTAATCTATCACTAAAAGGTTCAGCTATTATTTAGATTACACTGCCGTGTGCAGGTAAACGGCAGTATCTGCAAAAATGAGTTTTCGAGGTATTTGAAGAAACGCGTTTTGGATTTAATACTAATAATAGGGAAATGTTGAAATTAGTCGTCTTTTTCGCGCCTTTTTTTCAGCGGAAACCAAGTAAGCGAGCTTGTACAATAAAGATAACGTACAATAGATGACAAAAATGCAAAAAAATAAAAAATGAAAAATTAGCAGTTACTGCCCTTTACCTGCACACGGCAGTACAGGAGTGCCCACTTGGGGGGGGGGGGGGGGTAACGGCACAGGCTGCGCTTTTGAAATTTTTAGAAAGGGGTGTTTCGAGGGGTATTTTTCTCATTTGGGGGGGGGGGGCTCTTGCTTTCAAGAGGGTCTCCGCGATAGTGAGTGGGGTTGTCCACTTCACCCCTCCTTTCCTTACATTGATCACTTACTAATAAGTGCTACTAGACACAAATAAATAACATAAATAATGATAAAGATGTACAATTGTTCTTTTAAAAGATATATGCGCTGATATTTTAAATTTTAGTAACGTAGCCATGGATTTGAATAAGACTAAACGAAATTATAAAAGATGTAATATGTTCTATTCAATAATAAAAGCACAATAGGGTTTTTTTTTTTCGTATACATAATAGCGCTATTCGAAACAAATTTCAAATAGCGTCTTGCACATACAATAATGCTTGTAAGACGTGGTAAATTTTCGTGGATGACATTATTGAAATCCATCAATCAAACTCCTTCTTTAAAAAAATGACAGATATTTTACTTTCGTAGATGGCGTCTTTGCCGCCTTAATCCTCCTGCACTGCATTTGATATTCTCACTTTTATATGCATCGCAAAAAAATAAAAGCGAAAGAAAGAGAGATTGGAAGAAGTAACGGAGGAAGAAGAAATATTAAAAAAATGAAAACTATTTTCTTGCGTGCTTACGATTCGGAGCTCCCAGTTTATATCGATAGGGTGGAGAATAATCGATATAGAGAAAAAAGGGGGAGGGGCTCTTGAGTTCCTGCAGGTGTCGTGGGAGGGCTGAAAAAGTCCATGATAGGGGGGTCTGCTGCCAACGAATGGGAGGAGACCATTGATTATACTCAGTGGAAACAATGCCGCGAGGAAAAGCAAAAACAAAACATGAAAAAAGAAAGAAATTACTTCCTTTCTTTTTGCTTTGGCTTAGGATTAGAGAATATTTTCTGATTTTATTTCTTCAAAGATTTATAAATTTGAAGAAAATTTATCTCACCTTTGCTGATATTCGAAACGAATGTCTACAAATTTCTAACTTTTTTTACTCACTTTTTTCTGAGCATTGCTTACCACTAGCAATGTCATTTGTCGGAAAAGTAAAACGACTTCAAGCTCCTGTTTTAGAAATCTTCTTCCATAAGACATTCCATATTTTAAAAAAATTTCCTGCAAATTCTGCGTTTATAAATATCGAGCAACAAGCTCTTTGGAGAAATTTGAATGCTATATCATTTGTGACCTAAATTTAGATACTAATAAGATTTGCTTGAAACAAAATTTATCGAAAAGGACTAATGTCGTTGAACGTGTTCAAAAAGGAATTTCTGATTTGATTATTTTAAGGAGTCTTTTTGAACAGTTCAAAAAAAAAAAATAATAATAGTTATAATAATTTAGCATTAACGCTTCTAGTAAAATTCGATTTTTTCTTATTTAAAAAAACCAATAACTAAAATTATTTTTTCCCCCCAATGAAAAAAAGATAACTAGAGATTCTGAATATGTTTTTAGTTTTTCACTTCAAGAAATAGTGAAAAGTTAATTTTAATACAATTGGAATATATTTTACCAAAAACTTAACTTTGACGAAAGTAGTATTGATCATCTGAATTTAAGTGATTGAATCCACAATGCGTTATTTTTCCTACAAAAGAAAAGTTTGCAGTAGGTTTTTCCTTTTATTTCCCTTTTTAAAAAATAAATACGAATTTGGGTAGACATTTTTATTTCGATCTTAATTTTTATCAATACTTTTTATTTATTTTATTTGGCAACAATTAAAAGTTGAAGCTTTTTTTAATGATGGAATAAAACGAATATAGGTTAGCTATATTTCAGAGACAAAATTCAGTGTTTCGCAAGCATTAAATTTTTGCTAATCATACAGGTAAATGATTCTTTTGCATGTTTTCTGAAATTTTCCATTTTTATTTTTAATTTTTAAAAAGTACTTTTGACAGTATTTCATAAAAACGGCTTTTACTTTACTTATTCATTTATTTTACTTGTTAAAAAGCTTTATACTGAGAGGAGTTTTCGTAAAGCTTTAGTGTTGTGTTTTCCAACAGGATAAAATACTGCGCATGGTTTAAATATGTTTTTGTTTAAAATACTGATCGTTAGAAATAAGTGAAATGGTAGAATGCCTGGTGGGGCTCGAGATAATGAATTTGATGTCCTTTACGTAAGAGCTAATAAATATCTTGTTTATAAAAATAAAATTTATTTTATTTGAATATTTCGTGTATTAGACGTGTATTAGAAAGAGCCAGAAATTAAAATATACAATTAGTCGCATAAATTCCATGTAGATAAGGGAAAAAGTAAGCTCTTTTAGATCTGAAAGAACTTTCTCCTTGATTTGAGCATACATTCTTTGGAGGACCTTAGAGCTTTCTCCATTTTTTAATAGCAAAATATTCGCATTCATATGGGAAAGGGAAACTCATTAATTGGAAGCTCAAAACTGTGCCAGTGCTCTATAATGTTTTTCGAGACTTAATCTCGTGTACTTTTCAAGAGTTCAATATACATTCTATGACAAACTTAACTGTACAAAAGAAACAATTAATCTTGGCGAAACCACTGCTTTCCTTTTGAAAAAATAGGTAAAGTTTATGAAAATGTGCATTTTTTTTTTGTATTTTACTTTATTTGGATCAATAAAACGTTCCTATAAAAATTAAAAAGAAATTTTAATGAACTTCTTGGAATAGTATTTAAAAAATCAATTTCTTTCGAGACTTTTACAGGCTTAGCATTTAAATTGTAGGAGATTTTAATACTTTTGAAAATTTTATTCTCCAAATTTAAAACACAATCGAACCTCGATTAACTCAAGTGATCGATACCGAACCACTTTCTTTATATTGAATACTTAATTATTAGTATAACCAGATCTGGTAATACTATAATTATAAAATTATGCTTAAAAGTTTTAAAAAAAAAGCTATAATTGAAATACTGGATTTTAACATGCGAGCATATACAAATAACTATTTAGTGTGATGTTTTTAATTAAGTTACTACAATTATAAACAGCAAATTGGTTCAATAAGATTTATGCAAATTAGAAACTTCAATTTAAATTTAACAATGCATGATATAGTAAACTTAATTTGTGATGTGATAATTCGATTGCTTTAGGATTCAAAAACTTTTAGAAAATTAGAATTATTGACAGTACTTTTATTAAATAAAAATCATGGAAACATATGTCAGTTAACCGAGGTTCCGATTAAACAAGTTACAAATAATCGAAGTTCTATTGCATGTTATTTTCAAGAAATAAATAATCAAAACATGCATTTTTCTGAACGTCCCAAAAAAATTAAGGAAAATCGGGAATTTCGTTATAAAAAATGAAATTTCACACAGTGCTTAGTTGTCAATCTTGAAGCGAAGCCTCTGCTCCACAGCTCGTTCTATCCATATTTAATAAATCTATTTTCATGCTTGCCCTGGCATAACGACTAGACCGAAAGAGACGAATGTAACAGAAAGAAAAAATCATACATCAAACCAAAAATTTGGCGGAACGGAAATCCGATCTAAGTTATACTTACTATATTAGTTCTCCTTCTGTAAAAACTTGCTGGAGTCATGCACCATAAGCGTTATTCGGAAAGTGTTTTTCACTTTAATTTCTTTCCACTCCATCTATGCTGAATGACATGTTCTCACTTGGAGACTTTGCAGGAAAATGAAAGGAGAGAGCGAAACTTTTTCACAGCAATTTGTTTTTATGTCAAAAATGTTTTCTTAAAATTTTCGAAAAAGTCGTAATTTTATGCACTTGAAAAATGTTTGTTTTTCAGCTGAAAAAGTTAAAGTTTTTTACGTAATTTGATCGAAAAATACCCTCGCGATGCCATATTTATTTCTAAAATAATTCTTTTAGGAAGATTAAAACTTGAAGAACTAATAAGAAAAACTTGCTAAAAAGTAGCAAAAAAAATTTTTTTTTACACGCAGAGTTGCCAACTTAAATTTTGTGTACAACTGGTAATACTAAAAAATTTTCAATTTTAATGTGGTTTTTTCGTAGATAATATGGTAAAAAAATATATGTTGTAAAAGACAGCCTTTACACACCTGTTGTATTTGTATATCGGATATATTTTGCACAAATTGGCAAGAAAAATGGTTTCTTGTGTTTGTAGTTACAGGGAATTTGTTCTCACTGTACGGAAACGAAGCTACAGTGGCTCTCAAAACTTTCGTAACATGGTATGCAAAGAAATAATTGTATGACTGGGAATAGTGTTTCTGTCACGAACAAGTTTAGGCTTAAATTTTAAATTCGTGCATGTTGCAATAAATTAAAAACAATCGAAATGCTCCAAACATGGTTTGGAAGGAACGTTTCATGTGCCCGTGTAGAGCGACATCAAATGAAAGAATTTTAGCTGGTTTTAACGTTAATTTAGATTTATTTTTAAAAATCTATGACATTTTTAGAAAAATTTGAATTTAACTCATCAAGAGTTTTTATTTTATGCTATCATGCAATTATTTAATGCTTAAAAATTCATACATACATTGGCTCCCAAAAGTGTTCGTACACTTTGAAATTTTTTTAGTAAAACCAAAATAACTCGAAACTGAATTCGAATATTAAGTCCAATATTTTTTCACATCATTCCTATGTCATTTTAAATACAACCCATTGTTTTTTTGTTTTTTTTTTTAATATTGACGGATCTTTTTTTTTGAAATGGGTCAAAAAACGAAGAGACAGAGAAATAACACACCACAAAAGTCATCGTACACTCAAATTTTTTCGAATAAATTCATGATTAAAATTATCATATATCGTTTTTATTACTATTTTTGCATTGTGTTGACCCTTAAAAGTTATTTTTCTTTAATTTTTCGTTTATTATTCCTTAATATTTTGCTTATTACTTCAAAATGGCTGGTATTCATAAAAAACCACAAACACCATTCGAAATTTGAATTTTTTCCCTCATAGTAGCGGTAAATTGGTTTGAAATGTCTCTAAACTAGTTAATTTATTCCATTCTATAGTGAAGTGCTTGATAAAATGCTGTAAAGAAAAGAATCGGACCGAAAACAAGGTAAGAAAAGGTCAACCGGCAAAGTTGACAAAGCGTGATCGGAGATTTACAGTTAAAAAATTTATGAAAAATACACATTTGAGTGCTGTAAAAGTTTCTACAGAGTTAAATGAAAATTTTTACATTTAATTTTTACCTAAAACTGTTTGCCAAGTTCTCTGATTAGCTGGATTAAATGGGACCTCTTCCTACAGAAATTTTCCTGGCCGTGCGAAAAACAAAAAGGTTTACGCTTTTCTTCGCAAAATCAATGATAAATAAACTCAAAACATTTTGGAATTACGTCTTACTTACAGATAAAAATGAATTCAACATTTTTGGTTAAATTGTTGTATAATTGTAAATAGATGAAAAAAATTAGGAACTTTTAATCTTACGAACTTAGTTGGACCAGTTAATCAGGACGGTGAAGGTGTTTTTGTGTGAGGGTGCATATCAGCATCAGGACTTGGTAGTTTGGAATTTTTTGATGAAATAGTGAATCATGCTGTTCTTTTAAATATTTTAAAAACCAATTTAAAATTTTAGCCAAAAATTTGGTTATTGGAAAAACTTTGTTTTTTGTCACGATAACGATGAGAAGTACATGGTTTTCAACGTTTGCGTCTAGTGCCTCAAAAATTGTCCTAAAGTTTAGAAAATACCACTTCATTCTCTAGATTTGAACTTAATATAACATGTTTAGAGATATTGGAGGCTAGATTACGAAAATGCAGCTTTGAAACGAAAATAGAGCTAGAAACAGTAAGACTCGAAGTGTGGTTGAACACTTATTCAGAAATTACACACACACAAAAAAAAAAAAAGAAAGAAAGAAAAAAAGAATGAAATCTATATTCCCAGACGGTTAAAAGGTGTTGTTGATACTGCTCGATATTCTACTAAATAACTTAATAAAAAGTTAGATTATTGAATAATATATAGACATTTTTTAACGTGTACGAAGACTTTTGTGAGATAAAATTTCCGGCACTTTTTGGTTTTTGATTTAAAAAAAAAAATATGTTTTAATATTTTTTTAAAGAGTTTCATGTAGTTTTGTTGAAAATTGATCATAGATCTTGTAATTAAATACCTATTCAGAAATATTAATTCTAACCAATGGCTAGGGTCCTATTTCATTGAAAGTCGTAGGTGTACGAACACTTTTAGGAGCCACTGTATGTGAAAAGAACATTTTAAAAATATCTTTCTCAGACTGTTTTGTTTCTTCGTCGAAGCGTACGGAGTTTTAATTGAAAATTCAATAAATAAGCTGGAATTTCTGAATACATTGCACTTGTATTTGAAAACTCTTCGTCTATAGTTAAGCTTTAATTTAGCAATAAATAAATAAATAGTAAATGTAATAATTTTTATCACTAGTTCTGAAGAACAACCGTTTTTAAAGGTAATCATAAAATGCATTTAGGAAATCCAAAAATGTGTTCGACAAAATTGTTCATTAGTATCTAATCATTTATGTTTTTACGTTTAGTGCTAATTTTCTTTTTACATTACTAATGACGAATGCATAACAGATATTTATTTAAGTAGATACAAATGAGGCTTCAATAACTACTATTAAGAGTTATAAAAAATCTACTTTATCTGCAATGTATACGCAGACGCAGTAATTGACAGTGGTTACAGTAAGAAATGTATACATTTGTGAAAAACAAGTAAAAAAATAAGCAACAACGCGAAAATGTACAAACTGCAGACATGTATTTTGGAGTTCCAAGGAACCCTTTTTCATTGCAGAACAATATGAGCTTAACACAAAAGCCTTTTGACTTTTTTCGGAAACAGGCTTGAAAAGGGGACTCTTCGTACCCAGAAGCACATGTCTGCATGTTTTAGAAAGTAAGTTTTAATGTCATTATTAACGTGCTTGTTTGTAGTTATATTTGCACCTATTTATTAAAACCTATAACTTCTCTACGTTTGTGTAAAGTTTAATATACCACTATTATTAATAATAATAATCAGTTAATTTTAATGCCAACAATGATGTTTTAGATTAATGACTCTAATTCATATAATAATTATAATTATGAGTGAAGTGTTGAATCCAGTTAAAAAAATTCAGAAACAAAATTTTTTGTTCTGAAGTGCGACTCATAAAAAATGCCTCGTATCTTATATCACTACCATCTATGACCAGCAAGACTCCCATGGGTACATATTAGTCCTGTTAAGTCAGAGGTCGAGGATAAAACGTGTCACGTGCTATATTGACACCCGTTATCTACAACTGTGTCCCCCTCTGGGTTCGAAACAATCCCCACACTTTATCATGCCCCCCAGCATCCGCTATTAAACAACGACCACCGTGGAGGGGGTAGGGTAAGGGGGTCACGAAACTAAATGATGTAATTCCCCGGTATATCTATAGGCCATAGACTGGCATAAAAAGAAAGGCTGTGTTCCGTTAAAATGCCATCTGCGTTGGGGATCTGTGGCTACATGAATAATGCATGAGGTGTGGTGTTGGCCATAGAAAAAATGGCAGACGATAAGGTGTATCGACGGCGATCGCGGGGAGGTTCTGATTGTGCGTCATAAACACGTGGACAGGCCGTCGGCGAGAGGACAGGGTGTGGATTAAATACGTGCTAGAATTTCATGCGATTTTTTTGAAGCACCATATTTAAAAATAAATTTATTTAATACCAAAATACATTTACTTGCATAATTTAAAAACTGTATAATATCTGATTTCGGACCTATGATAGCAATTTTAGTTTTGATTTTCGTAAATTACAGTATCTCGTATACGAAACGAGACCATAGCTTTTTCAGTTATGCTTTTTTTCTTATAACAACCTTGATTTGAAACTATGATACTTAAAGAATTGATCATTTCTAACAAGAAAAAGAAACAGAAGACATTAGTGATGATGGCGAAGAGCCAGATGACAGTGATTGGGTTCTTATAGGTCACTGAGAAAAATCAACTTGCTATTACTATTGAAACCACCAAGGTCACGTTTCAATAAGATTACCGGGTAACCTAACGCAACAGACAATAATCAGTAGCATTCTAACAAATCCAACGTTAAAAATTGCGTACCAGAAACTGTTCTAATAGCTTCACCAGTTGAGCCTAGAGCAACCGCATTCATAAAGTCTGGTTGATAAGACCGCATGAAAGTTTTGGTTGATCAAATGACAGAAGCTTAAATCAAAGTTTTAAAGGCGTGTTAACTCGTAACCGTCTGCTTAAGAGACTGCTCATTAACACAAAGCATCTGATGTCAGATCAAAGAGTCAGATCATTATGACACTAACCACAGCCATCATTAACCGTCTGTAATCAACAGCGCATATATAACCCGTCATACTATAAAAACCCGACGCTAATGAGATCAGTTGACTATTTTAATAGTATTTCAATAATAGACCGATCCTTCTCAAGAACCAACGAACGAAACTACGCCAGGGCAAAAGTAGAGCAATGTACCAACAGCCTGCTCATGACATCCAGAGACAGCAGTTTAACGGATCTCATGACCAGGCTGTCGGTATATATTGCATGTAGTTCTGCCGCAGCCCCGTCTTTAGGGCGGTGATTTATTGCTTATTACTTAAGCTTTTGCCTACATTTTACGAGTAGCACCACACCATTGTTCGCGAACTTTAAACCCTGGTGAACTAAATTAATTTTCGTCACCAGTTTGATGCTAATCTCAGCTTCAATGAGAGAACATCTGCCTTTTGCTTGGTGGTGGACCATTTCAGATGCGTCCATAACAAAGACGAAACTGAAGTCTGTTTATGTCATGACCAGGATGCTGGTATGATACACGCATTACAGCTACCCGTCACTAACCAATTGTCCTTTCTTTCTTCCTCAGGTGTTCTGGCAGCTAGTTCCCCTTCAGACGGCAACGACCTCGATGACCTCGGCGACGGCCTGGGTCCGGATCCGGACGGTAGTGAGCGGGACTCGAGCGTGGAACGCGATGGTGGACATAACGGTGGACTGAACGGTGGTACATCTACAGTGAGCAGTCCGACGGCCCCACCTACGACCGGACCCATGCACCTGCATCCCGCTGCCCCGCCCAACCCCGCCCCATCTGGTGGTAACAGTGGCGGAGAAACCACGAACTCGTCCGGGTCCGCGGCTCAGACCAACGACGAAAACACTCCGGGTACGAAACGGCGTGGCCCCCGTACCACCATCAAGGCCAAGCAGCTGGAGACCTTGAAGGCGGCCTTTGCGGCCACGCCCAAGCCAACCCGTCACATCAGAGAACAGCTAGCACAGGAAACTGGACTCAATATGAGGGTGATACAGGTAAAAGTGTCCTTAAGATTCTTTACTATACCTAAGGCAGTCCCAAGTAATGACAAGACCTTTGCATACTATTCAGATAAAGACACTTGTTCAAGAAAATTCTCATGTATGCAAAATGAATGTTGTTCTTGGATTACACTTCGAGATCCTCCGCTCCTGCTTTGTATGGGTACAAAAGGTAGTCAGTATGAAGAAGCAAATAAATTACTGTCTCAGAAACCTAGAAGTTGCTAACAACAGAAAAGTTGCAGTGCTTTGACAGCAGAGATTTTCATACGCATTTTACTCGAAAAAGTATTGTGTGAGATTTTTAGGGAAAAGTCGAGTTTTATTACGTTTTACGAAAGTGATAAAATTATTAGGTCACTTTTACTAATGACGAAAGGAATACGTGAGGTGAACCGAAAGTCTCGTTCTAATTATAAATATTTCTTATGAATAAACTGTTATAATTAGATATATGTTTGTTTAGATACATTGAAAGTACTGTTATAGAAAATTTGCTTCAGTAAATTTCAACGTGTTCCCCCTTGGGAGCTGGGAGAGTATCTAAGCGGTACTCCAGGTTCCCAACAAGTGCACTTGAACATGTTTTCTGCAGCAGTATACGCCAAAGCTGGTATTCTAGCCTTCAGTTCTTCCATGTCAGTAATTGAGGAAGACACTGTCAAAGACTCTGTCTTTTATGTAGCCTCAAAATAAAAGACTTTCCCTTGACTTCTGGGAAGGCAGTAACGCTACGGATATCTTTAAACTTTTAATACCATTTCTCTTTTGATTTTTCCTCAGGAGGGTTGCGACCTTAATAATGCGGAAATTCACTTTAATTTTTAATCTTCAGTTTCATTTCTTGAAAACAAATCACACATTAGGCACATACTCTGTTAATTTTGCCCAATTTTGACCAAAATTATGTTTTCCTTTCAAATGTTCCCCCATACCAGTCTAGAAGGTACGTTCGCCATTTATTGCTCAAAAAAAGTAATAAAACTGACCTGTCCGATGATTAAAGGTTGCATATTAAACGGTTTCTTGATTATTTTTTTTAATAATTAGGGCAAGAATTTTAGCCCACCCTGTGCTTTTAAAAAATATGAGCTAATTATGAAACTTCTTATGATTATTCTTCCGTCCTATTTCTCAACTAAAAGAGAAATAATTCTTTTCTGCTTGAAAAAATCATCGGAAACTTTTAAGGTTTAGAATCACAAACGCATAATGTAACTTGAAATCGAATTCAATAACAATGGAAACTGTTGAAAATATTCTCGGAAAGAAGCGTTGCTGGTTGTAGAAAAATGGTAATTTTGTATAAAGCTTTTAATTTATTGAGACAACGTGAATATGTATGCAAACTTGGCAAAATCGATACGTATTGAAAAATTAAAGATGAGTAAATTTGCTGTGCTAAATAACATTTATCATTCAGATGTTTATAACTGATCCACTTATTTGATATTTGTAAATGTTAATGTTATTAAAACGAAACAAAAAGGTTTAAGGTTTGTTTGGCATGAATTTTATGGATCATTTAATCGTAAAATTCCCCAGATCATGTTTTTAAATGCCTAGCCATTATTCACTCCCTCCTCCAACTTGGAGCACCACCAATTGAAACCCTCTACAACCATCAGACTCCAGAATTAGCAGATCTTGTCATCAAGACTTTTGGAGGCATCTAAACCTTTCGCACTCTGCCCTTCATTAGGCAAACAACAACAACAGTCGTGGAGTTAACTTCATCCAAAATTCTCAACCTTATTTAATGTATTAAAAATCTTTAATTAGTAGTGTGCAGCACCGTTATTACAAAATATGTATTATCATGTTATAGAACTCCTTACAATCTTCATTTCATTGAAAAGTTTTCCCCTTCATTTTATCTCGAAGAAACCATGACTTTTTCACATACAAAAACTGACTTTACTATTCAGATATCACGAATTTATCATTCCGAATGTAATAAATCGATTTGGAGCTGCAGTATTTAGTTACAAAGTTTAATTCGAATGCCCACACTGCACGTCATGAAACCTCATAACGGGGGCATGACAAAGCAGGGTCTATGTGCATTCACTATATGCTTATGTATCGCCAATGCATAGCACCGGCTTATGGCAGCGGGATCCGCTGTGTCAGAAACGCATAGGGACTCGTGCAAATATCCTAGCAGCAGCATCGAACGGATTATTTGACACGTTACAGAGTTACGGTTCACACGCTCAGATCTGGCGTTCCGTAACGGATTGTCGTGTCCTCCCTCCCTCCCTCCCCTGATGCATACCATTGAATTCGGATATTCAATTCGATATCTGAGTCATTTGATGCCGTTGTGGTCGTTTGCTGGTCCTGCCACTGGGTCAGGTGGAATGGCTCACCATGAGAGCACTTTAGACAATTCGGTTCACCTGTTATTGTAGAATTGTTTGCTTTGGCACAGCTGCAGCAAGAACTGATTTGCCATTGGTCAGTTTCTTGATTGCTATCATGAAATGAGGCTTTAAATGATTCAACATCAGGTTCATTTGAAGACATTTCTCTGTACGAATGGAAAAACGGAATCGAATAAAGAAATAAATGTTTTTGCTATTTGATTTGTAAATTAGATGTTGATTGAAGTCATGGCACAGTATTTAAGGTGAAATTTTAGGCTAAGAATGGAGTTGTTGCCTTCAGTCAAAAGTACTACTTTTAGTCACTGAAATTGATAGAATGAGGAAAAAAAAAAACCTGGAGCCAAAAAAAGCTTTTCTTTTCCCAACAGTTATTTTTTTTTATATCCGATTTCGGAAATAAGGCATGACCTTTATGACGCCACAAGTGATGTACTTTGGCACGCTAGTATATTGCCACGCTAAATGTTTACGCTTTTCTGTCAAGCGTGGTTCCAGGTTATGATAGTTTGTGCTGTGCGCTAATGGCATCAGTGAATGGCATTTCACCACTTATGATGTCATGATGTGCAGAAGCACAAACAATGAATTTCAATCTGCGCACCAATTAAAATTATTATTAAAAAATATTAAACTTTGTCAAATTATTTAAAAAATGCTTAAATTCTTTGTTTTTAAGCATGCTCTTTCAGGATTTTTTTTTTTTTTTTTTCAAGTTTCGGAAACGAACCCATTATTTTCTTGCTTTGCTCTTTCGGAAATATTAAGCTCAAACTATGCTTGTTCTCAGAATGTTGATCAATCATTGTTAAAAATAGTACATTTTTTATGTTAAGAGCTAAACATTTAAGTTACTTTATGCATTTTTTTTTTTCATTTTAATAATCTCAATAATAAGAAAAAGAAATATCGATATTAAAAACGTTTTCTTATTAAAATTAGAGATTAAGATTAAGAGAAACTATACAAGCCATTTTTTTTAATAACTTTTCAGTATGATATATCTTTATTCTAGGGCTGCTCTGTACAATAGCTGTTTTTAAGAAAAGAAAAATATTCGAAAACTTTTTATAAGCTGAATCAAAGTGCGTCTTTTTATTCCGAAGACCTATTATTTTTGATTTTTGATAACTTTCCTTTACAGTAATCACAATTTTTTAAAATCTACATAACAATGCAAAATACTTTTAAAAGATGAAAAATAAAAACTTTGCAAATTAAAAATACTTACGCTTAGAAATTAACTTTGTCGAGAAATCAGAAAGTTGAAACATTTTTCAAAAACACATATTGCTCCTTAAATAAAAATTTTGTTCCCAAGAGGATTAATTTTAAATGACATCGTACACTAGTGCTTCACCAATGGTGAAAGCAAAATGTAAAACAAGTTGATTTCGTTGCACCGAATACATAAGTTTTCAAGTTTTATTAACAATTTACTTTGAATATTAATTAATTCTTCAGTTTATTCCTTCTTCCTCTGTCAGTTGACTACACAATTTGATCGAGTTCAGAAAGTAAAGCCGTATTTTACTGATGTACAACAATTTTTGCTGAGACGCTTTTGGAATTTAACTAAATTTCTTTAGGGTATACCATTTAACCGCTACTTCTAATAGAAAAAAACAAATAGTGAGGATCAATCTGTACAGATATTTTCTTGTCTTTGAATGGCACGACTGTATTCTAATCATGAAAGCCCCGGGCCCTTCGGAAATCAAAGAGAAAGGGGGGGGGGGGGAGGCGACATCTGTCTCTATTTAAAGAGCTTCCAGTAAAAGGCGCAAAATTCCGATATTATATTTTCCGCTGTCACTCAGAAACAACTCGACTGTTGAAGAACATCCTTATGAGGTGGGAAAATAAGGAAGAAAAAAGAGCAGAAAGGCTTCAGAAAAGAACCGCAGATTAGAATTGACACTTGGGGGCGTTCAAAGGGCGTCGGTAGCAAGTGGCAATTACCACTCTCGCCGCCGAAAATTACAGGGGCGCGAGCACCGGGGGCGGAAAATGATACCACTCACGCAAAAACCCGCGAATTATATAGAGATATGGAAATATTCATGTGTAAGTGGTAAAAAAAAATGGCTGTACTGCGGATAATACGTATTGAAAGGACGGGCCTGATGAGAGGGAAGCGGGAAGAAAGAACCTGTAATGAAAGTATCCTCAAATACTACTTATTTGATCATAAATACTTTCGTTTTGAAAATGATTTTGTTTTTGTTATCGTATTTTTTCTTATTCGTAGAGTGATTTCAGTTCTCCAGCAGAGATTTTTGTTATTGGGGTAAGAGTTTTTTTTTCCTTATTTTTTTTCCTTATAAGCGGTTTTACAATTAATAACAGCTCTGTGTAGTTCAAGGGGGTTTGCTTTCTGTTATAATAAAGCACAACAGGATTACAACACTTTTGGGAAGCAATTTTACAGTTAATAACAGCTCTGTGTTGTTCAAGGGGGTTTGTTTTGTGTTATAATAAAGCTCAACAGGATTACAACAGATTTCACTTTTGGAAAGCGGTTTTACAATTAATAACAGCTCTGTGTAGTTTAAAGGAGTTGGTTTTCTGTTATAATAAAGCTCAACAGGATTAAAACAGATTTCACTTTTGGAAAGCGGTTTTACAATTAATAACAGCTCTGTGTAGTTTAAAGGAGTTTGTTTTCTGTTATAATAAAGCTCAACAGAATTACAACAGATTTCACTTTTGGAAAGCGATTTTACAATTAATAACAGCTCTGTGTAGTTTAAGGGAGTTTGTTTTCTGTTATAATAAAGCTCAACCGGATTACAACAGATTTCACTTTTGCGAAGATCAGCGATAGAATGTTTCTTTTAAGAATAAGGGAAAAGTAGATTTTATTACAGATATTTTTCATATGGTCTTGGTTGTTTCAGTCGATCTCTTTGTCGTCATTACATTTCCCATAGAGGAATGGATCTCTCAAATAAAACATAATCAAAAAAACTTTTTTGATACGACGGTAAAACTTTCCTACGTAGTTTCAGAAAACAAAATGTTAACGGTTCTGAAAATCACGCAGTTGCTCAATTGAATACTTTTATTAAAAACATATCATGTGTTTTTATAGTTCTCTGCGTTAAAACGCACTGTATATTTTTCTGTCGTCAGCTTTTAGTTAAACCTAGTATCGCCATCCTTTTTATCAAAAAAAAAAAAAAGGCGAACTTTCACTTCAAAAGTCTTACAAAGATTTTCGTATTTTGCAAGACAATGGTGCTTATCAACTTCAAAAATTGAGGATTCTAACCTTTATGTATATAGCTAAGGGCAGTGAAAGGATTTCTTATTAATTTTGATTACTCATTGAATTATAAGTTAAGGACTGATTATCGAAGCCAAATATTGATAAATGTTAATTTCCCATTAAATTTTGGCAGACCTGCGGTTGTTGTGGTAAATTTTGTTTATGTTTAATCATATTCAGATAGAAAAATTTGTCTTTGTGCTGAAAGAATATTAAAAACCACCTCTTATAGTGAATGCTCAAAGGAATAGGAAATTATGTGTTTCGAAGTATCGGGAGCAATTAGATCATTAAGTTGTGAGATTTAGGATATAGGGGAATGTGCAGCAAAGAGAACTGGTTAAGATGACTGAGATCTTTCAAAATGAAGAAACGTTTTTTTTTTTTTTTTTTCAAATTACAGTACATAAAGAAAGAACATAATAGGTTATAATAAAACTTGCATTGAAACAATATTTTTTATTTTTGGCAGTTAAATTTGCATCTTCAAAAAAAAAAAAAAAAAGTGGGGAATTTTCTCTTTTTTTTTATTTATGGGGCAAATTGAAAAATAAAATGTTTGTCTAATAAAATATTTTCTATTCGTTTATAAAAAATATTTTTGATCAAATGAATCAGTAAATAGATAACGAATGAATCAGTAAATTGTATCAGTAAATAGTATACGAATAAATGAAAAGATAATGAAACAATAAACAAATAATAAAATAAATAAATTAATTAACACTTAAAGATAAACAAATGAGTTAGTAAAAGAGTGAATGAATAAGAAAATAAATGAATGGTTGAATAAATAATTGAATTACTAAATGAAGGAATTTAAATTAATAATTAATAAATGAATATGCAAGTGATGTAGTAAATGATCGAGAGAATGAACGAAATAAACTATTTCACTTTGACCCATCCACTTTTCCCCGCATGTACTTGATTAATTGTAGAAAATATTTGACAAGAGCTTTATCATTTTATAACTTCAAAAATAAATTTTGACTTACAACAAAATATTACAGTATGAGTATCAATTTTTGAAAATTTCCTGTATTATCATAT
This sequence comes from Uloborus diversus, assembly GCF_026930045.1. Classification (NCBI taxonomy): domain Eukaryota; kingdom Metazoa; phylum Arthropoda; class Arachnida; order Araneae; family Uloboridae; genus Uloborus; species Uloborus diversus. Next base: position 31,137,701 of record NC_072735.1, read on the forward strand.
GCTCTAATCTTCGGCGGTATTTTTTTCCTGACTGGAATGGACTACATGTGCTACTACATAGTCAAAGTAATACTAGATAGGTGGCGCTATAAAAGCAGAGTAAATACTTCACCATTTCGTTTTGCCCCGCTTTTCAAAATTCAAAGAATTGCAAAATTCAGGTTCATTGAATCGAAAAATTTGTAGAAAACGTTACCTTGATTATGAAAGATTGATGAAGAACTGCAACAACAATTTTTAGAGACACATTTCGGTTTTACATGGATCTTCTTTTTTTATGAAAAAAGTAGTGAACTTCAGGATAGAAATAATCTGATTGGCAGGCTCTGAAATTGAGCAATAGAGTATAAATGAATGCACATTTCGAAAACATAAAATATTTTAATCTTCATAAATGTAAATAAAACTGAACTTGTAGCATATTTTTTGAACTTGAAAATACAAAAAACAGTTAAAGCTTGAATAATTGGAAAGAAACAAAATCAACTTTTGCCATAAACAACTTAAAAAAAATTCATTTCGTACATGGTAGTACTAAAACTATACTTTCGGTTTTCAAAACACCAATATGTATTACTTTTTAAATTATTTATTTAACTTCTTCGCCGCAAAATTTGCTTGGGGGGTCAAAAATGAAGACGAAAAGCAAAAAGGAAAATTATTTCTTCAACAATTTTTCAGTTTTCATGAAACTATTTTAGCTATTTTCTTCGGTTTCAATGGCCAGAATAGAGTTCAAAATTCCAGAACTGGAGAACAAAGATTAAAAAGTTATTCCGTATATAAAAACTTAAAGAGAGATCTTTTCAATTTGCCTACTAACTTTTGATTACTATTCGGAAGTCGTCTCGGTACCTAAAATAACATCGGTATCCTTTTTTGCTATCACTGAAATAAAGAAAATTCGAAGAAGTGAAATTTATTTCTCTCTCTCTTTCTCAGTTCTTTTTTTTTTTCTTTCGTACATCTTCGACCAAAATGGCTTCCATGATATCCTTTGCCGTTGCAGACCAAATATGAGTTTTGCTGCAAAAGCGCCTTGTTGACAGCTCAAGCTATTGTTGTTGCTTGCATTGTGTCGTTGACAGAAGTTGGTCGGCCACCAGTCGATGTTGACCTCATCTGGGGCAGTCAGTCGGTAGACTGGTTATTCGAGAGGGAGGGGGAGCATCCAAGGGACATTTCTTAGTTGAATGCCCTTTCCGGAACACGCCTTCTTAATCAGGGGTTTCCGAAAAGGAAAAGGTATCACAAGCAAGAATTTAGTTTTTTTCTGTTTTTTTTCCGAAGTTCTTGTCTAGTGTTTCTCCTTCCTGCACAGGTTCAAAATGCTGATGGTCTTTGCGCTCCATTTCTTAATTCCCTCTTCCATTGTTATTCGGAGATTGATACTGTGCTTAATACTTCTGCTATTTCCGCAAAACGTAATACTAGTGGTCACATAGATTTATAAATGAATCGCTTTGCTTTTTTTTTTACTATGAATAGTAAATGTTTTTGGTTTTTTTATATACATCCGTCGAAGAAAAAAGATAATACCTTATTTAGACAATTCGTCCTTACTGTTCAAAATAACAACGGTATCAAAATACAAAACTCTAGAAAAAAGTAAAATATTTGCATTCAGAACTTAAGAAACAATGACACTTTATTTACGCATTGTAACTTCTTTAAAATTACTCAAGGATAAAATCTTTTTCGGCCTGATTCGCTGCGGAGATTTTTCAAATTAGGCTCCAACTTTGTTTTGCCAAATTTTTTCGCAAAGAGTATCCGAGGACATGTATTTGTATCATTCTGTTGTTATTTAAACATATCTTCCATTAAATAATTAAAATTTTTCTCAATAAGAATTATAAGTAATTTTTAAGACTAAGATACTCAACCCTCGCCCCCTCCCCGCTCCCTCTCCCTGTTGTAAAGTACAGTACATTTAAAATTTTATCTCAAACTCCTATTTTAGGAAATTTTTACGCTTTCTTTTTCGCTTTAAATTCTGTTTATTCGTAAGTACTTAGTTTGAATTAAATTACTTAAAGCAAGTGAAACTTTATTCAAATTCTTATTTGAAAAATACCCCTCTACACATTTTTTTAAATTAAAATTTTACACCAATCTGTACTTGCATTTACATATTGTACCGCATGCTCTACGAAAGCTGAGTTCAAAACTTGTTAAGTATTTTCTAAGAGTCTTCTTTTCTTTGTTTTCAAATACTCACAATTAAAAATTTTGGCCTAATTTTGGATAATTTTTGTTTTTGCATGATACATGCTTAAATGAAATCGTGCACCTGTGATGACTGGATTTTTCTTTACATAAATCAGTGGAAGTTTTTAATCCATTGTCTGTCCCTACAATTTAAAAAAAAATCCTGCAAAAAAAAAAAAAAAAAAAAAAAAAAAAAAAAACTTTAAAATATGTTTGTGCGCATCTGCAGAAATGAATGTAATTTGCGTTTAAGGATACCTAGATTGAAAATATTAGGCGTTTCGTTTTTTTTTTTTTTTTTTTTTTTTTTTTTTTTTTTGCTTATGCGGAAAACTTTTGTGCACAGTCCGATAAAAAACAAACAAAAAAATAATAAAAATAAATAAACAGCATGCTTGACGTGAACATACATCACATACGTCTCGAACATCATCGCTCATTGTCACCTATTCGAGATGAAAATCAGTCGTTCCCCAGTCACCCTGGTAGGTGCTGCTGTACAGCATGATTTAGAGAAAAAAAATATATAATGAACGCCTAGCTCTGGACCGCATCTTTAAACACTATTTACTCAAAACTTGAAAATGTCCACTTACATGCCTTTGCTTCTCACTCTGCCTCATTTAAAAATTTTATTTCCTAGAGTTCCACAATTAGAACCAGTTTCACACCGTTAAGGAAACGAAGTCGAATCTTGTTCCGTAAATTCCCTCTTGAAATACATGGTTAAGCTTCACGTTATGAAAAAAAAAAAAAAAACTTCAGAAATATTCAAACTTTTTGAAAGAACTTCCTAAGTTTCTCGTATCATTCTCATCTGGGTCATTTCTTCAGTCCAATTACCTCTTGGACCACACAAGAAGCCCTTTTTCCAACTAAAAGGCACCGAATCTGCGTGCGAACGAAACCTAAACTTTCGGTGTCATAATGACAAGGTGTGTAGGACAAGATATCATATCAGATTGTTTTTGCACTTTTAATGGATCCGTCATGGGGCGGAATCTTTGCCGTCTTATTTGAGGAAGAGTTGGAGCCAAGCTGGCCACATTGTTTAGTCTTCGGATTTGGGAAAGAAGTCCAATATTAATGATGTGCACTGGCTGATGTTCTTTTTAATGATTCTTGAATGATTTCAAAATAGGTGGTTGCTTGGCTTATTTTGCTATGAATCATATCTTTATCCTTGTGGGATAAAATGCTATACATCATAAGACTGCTTTAAAATTGTCTTTTGCAGAGGCAGCATAATAGTTATGGATGTAAGAGGAAATTCAAATGTGTACGAGGTGCGTTCAAGTTTAAGGTGTCCGATTACCCCTTCCTCTCCCCCGGTAAATGAATAGGGCAATATTTTACGCAAATATATATTCGCAACTCAATCTTCCTGCAGATGTGCATGTTTCTAATTTCATTTAAAAACAAGCATAAGTGCTATACATATTAATAAAACTTAAAAAATATCTAAATGAATAGACGTAAGGAAATAGACGTGGCGAAACACTTTTTCATTTTCATTTGTGCAAGTTTATATTATTTTATGACTTTTTATTGCAAATTAAGTTCATATTACGTTGATGCTGATAAAATTAGCACATTGAAGCTGCATAAGCTATATCCAGGGCTTCGGAGTCGCGACCGGCTCCGACTCCGATTCCAACTCCGAGAATTATAGAGCCTTTAACTCCTTTATTCTAAAATCTGTCCGACTCCTACTCTAACTCCTCAGCCAGGTGGATTGTGGACTCAGAGGGAAAATGAACGACTGTGATTCCAGCACTTGGAATATTAAGGTCTTCGACTCCGAACTCCGACACTGACTCTTTGACTCTAAATCAGTCCGACTCCGACTCCACAGTTCAGGCTATAACCATTGGCTCCAGCTGATTCATTTAATTTCCACTTCGATGACTGCAAAATTTAAGAAAAGCGGTAACTAAATTGGGGTCTTTTAAAAAGTGCCCTGTTGTATAGTTTATTTAGTCGCCAAAGTAAAACATCAGCAGATGGCGAGTAAATACTTTTAGATCTAGGTGCTTTTTTGAGCTAAAAAGAATGTGTGTTCGCGCTTTATGCCTTTTTTTACTAATACAGATGTTTTTTTTAAATCTTCTTGCTTTTTTTTCTTTCTTTTTTTCTTCTTTTCTGTAAAACGAAACATATTTGTCAGAGTAAGGAGAGTTTTATTATAAACTTGCGCTTTCCACCACGACATTGCCTGTGGGGAGGCTTTTAAACAGAATTAAAAACAGTAAAAAAAGAAAGGAAACAAAGAAAGAAAAAGTAAGCATAAAGAAAAAGCGTATAGAAAAGCTGTGCTTCTTTATTGCTTTGAAATGCGCATAAAAATTATATGTGAAAATTTCTTCCGCAGTATACAAGTGGAAAAAAAACTTAACAGAAGTCTCGACCTTCCAGCATAATTTTAACTCATTCAAAAAAAAAAAGCGCGTTTTGTAAAAAATCTAAAACACGTGTTTTTATTCAAAAATTATTTGAATAAAGACAATGTTCCATAAAAATTTGCACTAAAATAAGGAGAATATTTTCTGAATAACTATTAAAAAAAGCTGATAAATAATAGCCAAAATAATTTTATAAATTAAAAATACTTTTGAATTCGTATACTTTTAAAATGAGACCAAAAAATTGTTCAAAAAATGTACCACGCAATCATATTTTCTTAAGAACGTAATGTATTCCTAATGTAGTGACGACATTAGGAAGTTGTTTTTAAGTTTTGAATTTTGAGCTTTTCATTTCAATCCCTCGCACCACTGTTAGGTAGGGTACCACTGTTTTAATTAAAAAAAGAGAAATTATTGTTATGTGACTTAGCATTGTGTTGCCCCGTGCCCTTTATATTTATCTATATATATATATATATATATATATATATATATATATATATATATATATATATATATATATATATATATATATATATATAAGGAGAGAAATTAAAATTAAAAAGCATTGTCTGTTTAAAGGATCATAGGAGAGAATTATATCTTCCTCCTACTAACGGTCTCGGCACATAAGTCTACATTTTTTCCCCCTCAACTATTTCTATGGTTGGTGAAAGAAAAAACTAAATGTATCATTAGACTTCTGAAATTATTTATCCTTTTTTTTTCTTTGTATAGAAGCATTTTTCTTGCATTATTATTAATATTGTCGTAGTTGTTGTTATCACTGTTTCTAAACAGCAATTTTGAGTTAATAATTTAGAAAAAATGGAAAATTTCACTGATGATCTGTAAAAATGATACTTAATGTAAAAATTACATTCAATAAGTAATTTTAAATTTTCATTGAACAACGTAATCATAATTTCAAAAAAAAAGAAAGAAAGAAAGAAAGAAAAAAAAAGAACGAAAAGGAAAGGAAGAAAAGAAAGGAAGAAGAAAATGAATACTCTGTTTTAAATTTTTTTGTGTGCTCTTGAGGAGCATAAAAAACCAATTTTTTTAATTTCATCAGTGGTTTGAACAATGAATTTTTGCAATTCATCTTAAATTGTGATAATATTGTACAATTTTCTCTTGATGCTTTTCAGAAAAACTTATCGACAAATAAATGCTTCTGTGAAAAACAGTTGCTGCACTTCACTAAAATAATACTTAACTATGATAGCAATCACGAATCATAAACCAAAATTAAAATTAAAAAACCATTTCTTTAAGTTCTTAAATGAAAGAAAATATCTTTTATTGGGACACTAATATATTACTCTTATTTCTGAAAACTTAAAGAATGTTTTGCGCTTTATTTATCAAATGTAAACGATATTTTTTTCTACATTTCCTCTAATTCAGTTAGAACACATTTTCTTTTTTATTCGTCGTGGCCAGGACATAAAAAATCACCGACTCTCTGGACAAATCCTACTTTAATTCCTTCTTCAGCGGCCGCAAATGAGGATTTATTATCCATGACAGTCATACCTAATATTTACAAGGTAATTAATTTGTTTTCTCGCTGGCAACAGCCAAGCCGGGCAATTACAGTTGAATTATGTAATTTTCAGTCAATTAGCAGCGTAATAGATAGGAATTTTTTTCACACACTTTAAGCGTGGTGTTTGTTCGCTAAAATAAAAGCGCACTAATTGCCTTTTAAGAAGGCAAAAACTCTACTAGACACAGTTTCGCCTGCGTTTTTTCCCCCCAACACCAACACGTTTTTAATTTTTCGCATTTTTTTCTCTTTCTCTTATATGTTATTATCATTAGTGGCCCATGTTTCTTTTGCGGTTTTGGTGCTTTTACCACCTCCCCGCCATACTCTAACTCCTTCGCCGCCTAAAAAACGCGTCTTTTTATCTTTTACCAAAGAATTAGGAAGCAAAAAAAAAAAAATATCCTTCTGTTTTTACGTGATTATAATTATAATCATCTGTTTTATTTGGCGTTAAAAGAGTGAGGAAAATTACACGCTATCTTGCTGCCTATTGTAGTTTTTGTGTGTACAAAAAATGTATGTGTGTAATGTACTTACGCTTTTTATGCGGGAGTCTAAAAAATGTTTTACTTTCGGTTTTTGGTGCTAATGCATGGTCGCATTAAATGGTGGAGGGTCTTTTTTGCGGCAGTTTTTTTAGGGCAGGAAAATTATGAGCAATTAGTGGTTTCTGTTGGGTAGAGATGGCTTCCAATTAACCTTTTTCTAATTATTTATCGAGAAGAAAGGTTTCCAGAAATGCTTGGAATAAAAAAGGAACGCAAATTAAGTTATGATATACTCTCAATAAAGAATCAAATCTATGAATACATATTTTTATGTATATAAACGTCCATTTATACATGTGCACAGACACATAAGTGGTAACATATGCAGGGTGTTTATAAAGTCTGGCACTGATGAAGAACATTTAGTTTTTAAAAAAAGAATATTTAAGAGTTATACGTTTATTTTTTTTATCCTTATCTTATCAAGTTTTTCCTAAATTAGTAAAATATTAGCCAAAGACATATAGGGGGCGCTAACATCGAAAACTGAAAATGGCATCGAAGAAAAAAAAGTTCCCAGGAGCGGGTTTTGAGGATAAAATGTATAAAATTGTTAGTTTTAACACATGTTGCCGATTCTAATGCAATAGTTTCCACTATGTACAGATTGTTATGAAAAATTTTTCACTCCCCAGAGGCTAAATTCTGACTGCGCTAGTGCCTGGTGCGAAGCTGAAAATCGTTTAAATCGAAAGAGAACTACGAAGGATATATACGAATTAGTATAAAGTGACGACAAGTTTTTGAGACGAGAATACAAATATATATATATATATATATATATATATATATATATATATATATATATATATAATAAATTGTTTTTAAATATAAATTAGCTCTTTTTTATGAACTTTCTTGTCAGTGCAACACTTTTTATAAACACAGTTTGTATTTGCCCATGAGAGAATCAGAAGTCGATCGGTTTAGTATCGTCTGCAGTTCTGAAAGAAATATAAATAAAATGTTCAGTTTTAATACTTTAGTACGTAGTTGCTCGTAACACCATATTGCTTCTGAAGAACTTGTGGTAAATTCATTTATCTACATTGCAATGCGAGAAACTTTTTACTGTATAGATTTTCAAGGAAAGGAATGAAAAAAAAATTACAAATAATTTTTTTACTCGGAAAAAGGGGTCTCTTTGTAAGGAAGCGTGCATTTTTTTTATCAACTATTACTATTATTACTACAATTTTGCAGTTTTCATTTCCTAGCGTTTTCACTAAAGAATTCCCGACTGTTTAGTTAATGAATGCTACTACTGATGGTCAAGAAGTATCAAAAAGTAAAAATATGAAAAAGAGGGAAATTTATTTGTTTGAAGATTTAAAAAGAATATTTAAACAATTATTCACACATTTGAATTAGATAATTATCGAAGCATTAAATTTAGAATCAATAAATAATCTTTCATAGAAACACAGGGCTAATGGTATATCAGTCTGGTTGCAATTTCAAGATTTCAAAAATGTATGTTAGGAGCGGGGGGTCTGCTTCTTCTAATACTACCCCCACTAAACTACTATTACTACTACTGCTATTTCTACTACTACTGCTGCTGTTACTGCTACAACTACTACCAATATAATAATGGTAATAATAGTAATAATACACGAGTAAAATTTCACTCGAGTAAAAATTCGAAATTATGATAGCAAGAACGGAGACTATAAATGTGCAAAATATTCACTTTGTATTTTGATTTTATGTACAACTCCTGCACATTTCGTACAATAAATTATTGTAATCTAACAAACAACATGGCGTTCCGGCACCACTGCAGCCGAACTATAAATCATAAATCATTAATTACAAAAATTATCGGAATTTTGAATGTCAAAAATGTTGTTCAAATCTGTTTATTTCAAGTCCGTATGTTTTTATTTTCTAGTATAAAATTGATGAAAAATCTTTAGAAAATTTAAGAGAGCAAATTTTAAAAACAAAGTAAAACAATCTCTTAATAGAAAAAAGACATCGTATTCCATCTTACATTTTAGCACGGTATTAGGGTAAATTTTTCAAACTAATTACATTACCTTGGATTATTGTACGAATTACAGAAGGAATGATTACATTCTTGTTTAGCAGTGTTGTTGCACTTATATGAGAAGAAACATTGTGAAGAGAGATTAGATTTAAATTTTGATTAATTTAATACACTGAATAAGATTAATTTATTTGTCAATTAATTTTTCTTAGGACATTACTAATCTACGTATACAAGCAGTATTTTCTTTAAAACTCAAAATAAATTGATTTCAGTACTAATTATTTATGTCGAGCGATTGTTGTTTTCAAAACTCAGGATTTACAGCAGGATAAATGTAACATGGATCCAATTAAATGAAAGAGCTTACGAAAGAACCTGTTACTCTAATTAGTCAATTTTAATGAAGTAAAGGATTTAAAACCATACTGTCTTAAAGTTTAATAGCATCAATTACACGTACTCATAGCAGGTCAATTTTGGAGTTACGACAACAGACTAATTCTTCTGTCGAAGAAAATTCAATGTTATGAAAATGTTAAATTCTAATTATTCTCATTCAAAATATTGTATCTATTTTCATTTTAGTCTGGTGCTTATGTTTAATCTCTGAAATAATTCTTCAAAAAAATGTAAGCAATGATTGAAACTATTTGTGAAACCTGTAAAAGGGAAATTAATTTCAGGTGAGAAAATTGTATGATTATTAGAGAAAATGTAACAAATATAACTTTGAATGCACTAATAAATGTATACAAAAGGAAATCCGCTAGTTTATCCAATCTTTACTACAATTGCTATCAATAACACGCTTAAAAAATAATAATTAGTAATTAAATAAAGATCACTTTTAAGAGAAAATTATTAAACGTTCGACGTCATTTATATGCACAACATAATTTTATTTGTGAAAATTCCGTATATATATTATAGCTAATGGATAGATGAATGTAGGTAAATGAATATTACGTATTTTATTAATATTCAGAATAATATTTTAAGAATGCTAATAACATCGAAATATTTTACATAAAGAAATAAACTACATGCTAAAATGTACTTTAACTTTTCCTACCTTTAATTTTACCTTGCGATTCTCGTTTGATTCCATTGAATAAAGTAATCAAGCTAGTTTATACACTAATAATTTCATTCACTATTGGTAACTCAACAAATTATGTATATATATATATATATATATTACTTTTTTACTTTAGCACTGGTTCAGCCGGATTAATTTATTTATAGTTAATCAGCAATTGAGTCCATGTCTTGCTCCAAAATTATAACAGATTCCTGAAACATACTTCACTGTTTGCATGTAATTGATTTTAAGAAAATTCGAGTTTAAGTTATCAAATTGTATATTTTAAGTTAAATTAAACTTAAATTCTTGAAGTCACAACTTTTTGTCATTATATTCATAAAAGGGAAGTTTTTATTAAATATGAGCTTACTAAAAATATAATCAAGTACGTCCACTAACATCTTCATTAAAAACAAATTTTTGCAACTAAATGCTGTAGATTTAATATGGATTTTGACGATTTTGCTGTTGCATCATAAAATTGATTATTTTGTTCGTTAAAGTTAACGCTTGACTTAAATTTTAGTTAAATTAAAAATTCGCTTAAATAAACAAAAATCTCTTAAATAATCTTCTCTTTAATCTCTAATATAAAAAATATTTTTAGTAATTAGAATAGTCATTGCAATTTGTATTCATTGAAGGAAATATGAAATACGTGTTGATATGAAAAATACTGTAAAATATCATTAATTACTAAAATAATTTCGCCTAGAAATCGCAGAGAAGCCACATGCAGTATTTTCTTCTAGAAAAGCAACATTTTACCGACAGTGTAATATTTTCTTTCTTTGTTTCAAATGAGTTTTGCGCAATCCAACGCCAGTTTTCGATATTTGCCGTAAGAATAAATGGTAAAACATAAGGAATGGAATCTTACGAGTTTGTCTGTATTTTGTTTGCTGTATTGTTTTCTTTAATTTTATCTGAACATAAAAATTGTATTGACCGAAACATTTCCGAAGTTGTTCGAAAACGTTTCTCTGGTTTCTAACTTTCTGGTACACATTTTTTCCTCCTGAAAAGCATTTACGCATCCCAAAAGTTGGTAACGGATGGTTAAACGAGGAATAAGCGCCGGCAATTATATTCAGCTGTTCACCCTACCCCCTGCCTTCCAAGTTAATAGCTCCCGAAAAGGTACGATTCCAAAACCATAAACCCACTTTCCCCGTATACACACAGATATATCCATCCATCCAATTGCGAAAACTGCAAAACAAAACAAAAACCGAAAGTAGAGGAGAAAAAAAAGAGGAAAAAATCTCGAAACTTTCGGAAACACGAGAGGGGAAAGCCTATCGCTCTGCTAGGAAGGACGGTGGAGGGAGGATTAGATCTATCCATCACCCCAACCCGTGTGGGAAAAGGAAAGGCTTTAAGGCACAGAGGTGGGGGGTCGGCAGATATGGGGCCGCCCAAACGACGCTCGGCCGCACCAGATAAGCCCCTCCGTCTGCTAGTGATTGGAGCCCTTGGTTGGGTATTGGAAAACGATTCTGCTCCTCAACTTCTTCCTTCCCTTTAATGCTGCCAACCGTCATCGCTACCCCAGGAAATAGGTTGGTGGCATCAAGCGGAGGGGGAGCATCTCTTTCTCTCTCTCCAATGGTCGAGACGTGTCTCTAGTATGCCATGGAAGTCTTTTCCCCCTTTCTGGAAAAATCATTTCTCTTCTGCTTCTTCTTCCTTTTTTCTCCCCTTCGTTCTTTACCTCTTCCTTCTTCTTCTTTTCTTTTTTTTAGTTTCGACGATGTCGTTTTTGTTGTTATATGTTTTTTTGTATGTAGTCTTGCCTTGTTTGTTTGCAGTGCAATGTATTTTTTTCATGTTGCCCTCTCATGTATTTATTCTGTCGGTGGAGCTGCTTTGTTTCCTTTAGGCCTTCCAGTTTTTGTCACATCCGGCGTTTTCCGGAATGTATGTTTGTGTAAGGGTGAAGTTTTTCTGTTTCTACTGCTTTTTTTTATTTCTCGGGAAAGCTTTGTTTACTCTTTGTCACTTGTCTGTGTGACTCGCGACATTCGGATGAGAGGAAAAGAGAGGACGTTTTTTGTCATGAAGCCATAATGTGTTTCGCGCAGACACGTTGGATCAAATGGAAAATTCCAAGCGAAAGGGATTTGCTTCTTTTTTTGAGACAGTAAATAAGTCGAGGACGTTTAATGACTCTATGATTCAATAAATGTATAAGTGCTGCTTTAAGAGAAAAGCTAATCAAAAGTAAGATGCGGATATTTAAGCTATGCATTGTAAAACGGTGTGATACTTTTCAGAGAAATGATTTAAATATCCCATAAAGTTCTTTGCTTTAAACCCTTAACAATTAAACATATCAGATTTAAAATGAGACGCTACCATGCAAACCCCAAAAAATAGCCTTAAAGAAAGGTTTTGTAATAACGAAGCATCTTAAAATAATCAGTAGAATACACGACATATATTTCAAATTTATTAAAATTAGATCAGTAAACATCTTGTTTTTACATCTCTTTCAATCAAATTACTTATAGTGATTAACAGTATTTAAACATATTTATCGGAACAAATGAAAAAGGCACATTGATAACTACTCTTGTCAAGTTTGGAGAAACTCCACTAAACGACACTTTTCAATTGCTATACAATAAACTTTTTCCAAGGTTTAACCCAAGTTTCGCCATCATATAAAATTTTCCTTCCCCTCTAAATATATCAAAAGTTATGACTAAAACGTAACAGCAGGGGAGGAGGAAATTTCGTGTTAGTGAAATTGGGGGAACACGTTTCCCAATTCTCACCAAATTCGACTTTTTCTTTTCAATTTTTCCTTAGTGTTCTTGTTATCAAAAAGATTCATCTCCTTAGTAGCTCATTTTCATCCTACCTGCGAAAAACAAAATCCATATTCCTCGCCGAAAATCTTCTTGGAATACTTTGAAAACAACCCTAAATTTTTTAGCTTTAAAATAACAAAATGTAACATTATAATGCTTAAAAATTATAAGGATCAATCGCTTTAAGACTGAGTGTAAGATCGGTAATGATTCAAATTAAGAAATACGTATTTTCAGTGGGTATGACTAGGGTTTTCCATTTGCTTTTCAGCAAAACATAAAGTTGTAAAGTTACATTGGTTAAAACAAAAGATTTTTTTATAAGAAAATAACTTTCAAATTAATTTAAGTATCAATTGTTATTTTTCATAGCATTGTGGTCGTTATTTTCAAGAAATAAATAAATACATAAAACTAAAAAAAAAGTCTTAAATGTTATCTGAGTGTGGCATGACATGGTATTATGTATTTATTTTTCAGTTGGAATTTCATAATTCGGCAATTGATAAGTCTCTGAAATGTCAGAAATGTAAATACCTTTTCCAATAAAACATCATTGAATTAAAAAAAAAGATTCTGAAATAATAATTTGTAAATTGAGTTAGATTTTGCAGTAAAAATAATCATAAATGAGGATGAAATCAAATTCTATCAATAAAAACTATAAACAAAACTCGTATCTGACTGTTAAATAAAAACATAAATCCATCTTTTGATATTAGTGTGCGTACATGTTTTTAAAGTGTTCAACATAATACATATGAGGCAGTGAGAAGCAAAGTGATGTAAGTGAACATTTTCCAGTTTTGAGTAAAACGCGTTTAAAGATAACGTCCAGGCAGGCTTTTATTGAAATTTGTTTTCTAAATCGTGCTGTATATCAGCAGCTACCGGGGCTACTAGTACCATCTCTTGCCCCAAAACATAGGAGAGATTCACCTACCAAGTTTACTGGTTATTTCCAAATTTTTAATTTTGTCATCCCTTTGCTTCTCACTGCCTCATGATGTATATATAAAATTTATTCTTATTTATTTTATCTATAAAAATAAAAATGAAACGCCTGTAGTTAAAATTTACTTGAAATTTGATAAAGTTTGTTGCAGATAATTTTCAAGCACGCTTGATTAAACTCATACTTCAAAAATATGTTTGCAACTTTTAATTTTAAATTTTAATATAAAAATCAAACTACACACCTGGCACTAAGTAAACGTGAGTAAAATAGCTAATTAAATATATTACTTGAAATGTACACAAACTTTCTTAGGAATTTCGTCAAAAACTCCTGCTTTTAAATCTAAATGCATAAATGTGAAATAATATAACACACAGTTATGAATTTCAACAAGCTTCTAGATCTACCTAAAGTTGAATTTTTCATTATAGATTCATTTCAAACGTTAGAATAATGCTTATTTTGATCATAACTGAAACTAAGAATCATTAAGGTGCATTTTACAAGAAAATTTCGGCACATCCTGAAAAAGTATATGTGTTCAATATATACATATGTACATTTACATGTATTGTGAATAATTAAAGTTGTAGATTTTTCATGGATAAATTCTACTTAACCTAAAATTTTGTAAATTAGTACATTATAAAATACCAACTTCTCAACAAAAAAAAATGCGTCGTTTGTATCTGCCACAAGAAGCGGCATTAGAAAGCTCCAAAAAAAGTTTCAAGTTAAAGATGATAATCTTCAATACCTGATTAAACTATCAATTTAATAGGCAATACTACTTCCAATTCTTTTCTTACACAACAAATCAACGATTTTGAAATATTCTGCTCCTTTCAATTTTTATAGTATTATATTATTATTATTATTATTATTTTGAATATGCAAATGCTTATAAATTTAGGCACTCCGTCGATTAAAATACTAGAGGAAACTAAACAAAACCTATGGTTTGATTTTGGATATGGTTACATAACCACTGAAATTATAATTACCATTAATGAAAAATTTATGTTTCAGTTTATTTACTGCAATCTTGTACCCTATTTATTAATTTCTTCTTAACAATGGTTTAATGGTTTTTTTATTCACATTTAAGTAAAGTCAAAAAGGGATAAGAGGATAAAATATGATACATCTAATTTACACCTAAGTTTATATCTTATTGAAATAGTACCACAAATTAAAAAAAAAATAGTATCTGAAATATATCATTTGTATTTTCTTTAATATTTAATGCTCAGACATTTGAAGTAAAAAATAACCACATCAGTTTGACATTAGAAACTCCTTCAAAATCTTTAAACAATAAACTATTTCACCCTACTTGGCTTTTTCAGAGAAATAGTTTTCTCGGTTAGGGAAAAAAAATAAAAGAAGAAAAGGTGGAGTCATAATAGCACATCGGTCAAAAGAAACTTGTCACACAGCCCATCTCTTGTACAGATGTTACCCCAAGAGGTGTGGGCAAAAAGTGAAGTGACAACACCACGGATTCTGGAAGTTGAGATTGATCGATATAACTGTATATATCTCTCAAATGCTTTGAGTGAAAGTGGCACGCCTGAGTTTCTTTGAAACTTACGGACTGTTTCTGACACATACTTCATTTTGTGCTCCAGTTTGGAAAAACAAAAAAGAGGAAACAGAAATGTGTGTTATCTTTGAGAAACATTTACAACAAAATTAAATCAATGTTAGTTGAAATGAAAAGTTGCTGTAGATATTCTTCGGCATATATTTATCTTCTTAAATATGTAAGTTGTCTACAGCGAAATGAAATACGCGTGTCAATAAACATGGCTTTGGAAAATAAAAAGTTTCTCTTTGTTAAAACTAAGTCTGTAACAAGAACATAAAATACCTAAATGATTCAAATTAACCTTAAAAAGTTTATTATATTTATTTTACAACAAGGCAAGTATGATTTCTTGCTTAAATTTTGAAAAATCCAAATTTTCTAAGTAATATTGAGCGAAATTTTGTAATTTTGCTTCAATGTACGCATTGATGAGTTTAAATGCATATGCGTTTACATTTTTGTCGAAATATTATACTTTTGCAACTTTATCGATAAAAAAAGAAATGAAAATAATAATCATAAAACAACAGTGTTAAAGTAAGCTACAGCCAAAAGTAGACAGTTAGGGTCAAGCTGGGAGAGTTAGCGCTTTAATGTGATACAAAACCAAGAGGACATTTTCGCACAATCTGTCTTTACAGGGTAGGACAGATTGTGCACAGGTGTAGGAGAGATTACTCTTAATAATAGCGCTACAATTAAATTGTAAACAACAATTACACTAAAAGGAAAATTCTTGTACGGTTTTTGTATACAAGCATTATTATAGTGGAAGTAAATATTTTAACCAGAAAACACAATTTTTGGAAAGGATGCAAAAATTGTAATTTAAGAAAAAAATTGTAATTTCGAAACTGTCCGACAAATGCCTTGCATAATTATTACTTTTGTCTTATTTTTAAACTAAATGTATAAAAAAGAACAATAACATTGATTTTTTTTTAAATATTTTCTGAGCAAGAAAATAAATAAAGTGAATAAAAAATAAATAAAACAAAACTTCATTCAAAACCTACAAGTTTTACTGAAGAAAAAGGTTTTTGACTTTCTTTTAACTTTTTCTTGTTTTTTTTTTATTTTATTTTATTTTAACTGTCAAAGCGTCATTAACTCGCAAGTATGCAGAGTGTTCAATATCACAATCAAAGATATTCTTAACGTCTCTGTGACAGTATTTCAAGCATTGAAAACCGGAAATGCCCTTAAAAATGTAGTCAGGAGTATTGTCAAACTTAATATTTCAATGAAAAAATTAGCAGTATGGAAAAATGAAAAAAAAAAAAGAAGAAGAAATTAGATATTTCAAAATGTTATATTTCAATGTTTTGAAAATTTTCAAATGTATGTAAAAAAAATAAGTATTTAGCGTTCTAAATGTTTGAAATCAAATGGTACACATCTCTGCTTCTCCTGCCATGTTCAGTTTTATCCGTATTTTATTCGAAGTGGAAGTCTTGGAGTCGGAGTCAGACTAATTTTGAGGTAAAGCATTCGGAGCCGAAACCTGGAACCAAAGGTTTAAAATTGCAAGAGTCGAAGGCGGACTGATTTTGGTTTAAAAGGGTCGGAGTCGAAGGATTTAAAATTCCCTGATTCGAAATCGGTCGTTTTACCTCCGATTTGGCACTCCTGGTTTTTACTTAGAATTGATCACTATTATTATCATGTTTGCTGTTTTCGTATTTGCACTCCTCCAAAATGAATTTCATCCCTTTGCAAATTATCAAGGAATATTTACACTTGTAAAAACAATAAAAATAACAATATTTTCGATCATTTCGATTATTCCGATCATTTTTTTTTTTTTTGGATTATTCCAATCATTTTCTATATCATTGAATTCAATAGAATTTTCTATGGTATTGATGATATTAAATGTTTTCATAAATTTGCTTAACTTCCACTGAAAGAAACTTCAGCTGCTCTTAGGATTGTCTTAGAATTCAGTCTTCATTTGACTAGAGATGTTGGAATTTCATGACGTAGACCACCGTTCTCTGCAGCTCTCCCCGCATCTCTGAACATCCTCGTGTCACAGTCTCTAAAATCTCAAGGGGGGAGAGTGGCGCAGTGAAAGAACGAATACATAAAAAAGAAAATATATATACATAGAATGGCAAAGAAAGAAGCAGCAGCAAAGAACGATAGAAAACGAAAAAAAGAATAGAGAGGACATTATAAATGGAGTTTCGTTCGAGGGAACAGTGAGGCATCTTTCATTTTGCTCGGGCGTTCGTTTGACAGTTTTGGGGTAGTGACATTTTAGCGGTGCGTTTGGATATTTATTGGTGGACATTTTTTGGTCGCTGCCGTTGCCTACGGGGCTTTTCGGAGTGAGAGAACGGGCGGGTGCATATCTCATCCGGAGTCTTTCTGATTGGTCCTGACAGAGAAGTGAACGGAAAGCAAAAAAAAAAGAAAAAAAATCCTGACTTCACTGAGCTCTAAACAGATGGAAAAAAAGGATTTTCGAGGTTTCTTCCCTTTTTTATCCCCTTTTTACCCCGAGGGAGTGGATGGGATTTTTCATTTTAAATATTGAGATTTTTAACTTGAAAAGTGCGATCTGAGACGTTCCTAGTTTCAGAGATTTTATAATGATAATTCAACTTCATTTTTGAAATGAATTCATAGTTTTAGGATTTACTTACGAGCATCGCTACTTAAATTTGAAACTCTTATTGAAAATGAAACTGAATTATTTTCCAATAAAGATTTATTTTGAATTCAAACAAAGTATATTTGTCTCATAAATGTAAAAAATGTTACGTAAACACTCATGCACAAAAAATAACATTTAATTTTGAAATAAACTTAATAACTCTGAATAAATACTTTAGACACCATACCTTAGACGTCGAGTGTCAATACTTGAATTGTTCACTGCAACGAACTTCATTTACTGCCAAAAAATATTTTCAGGATCTTCAAACACAACTATTTCGTGATCCTTTTCAACTTAATTACTAAAGGGGTTTTTTTTTTAGAGGTATATAACTTTAAGTCGGGAACACTGTTTTGTCTGTGGGCCATTTTGATAGTTGTCACTTGTTTTGTGTTTAGTTCGGTTTGCCATTTGGGTCATTCCATAGAAATGTCAACCTCAACCTCAGAAATTTTTTTTCCACAAAGCCTTAATTGTGACCTATCATTTCATTCAGCATACTTTCTAGTACATAAATCCAATAACAATTTGCAAAAATTTCATTCGGTGTTTTTCTTCTGGCTCAAAACGTGCGAGATTGTAGAAAAGGCTTAGCATGTGCAAAAAACATGCGTCTACGTTTTCTTGTGTAATGTAAAAATTTTTGCAAATTTTTAAAAGAACTATGTTTATTCTAAATGATTAGATGTTGGCCCAATAAAATTGACTGTTCCTAGAATTCAGTGAAACTACCAACTTGCAAAAAGTTAATTTTTTAAAAGAGAGATATTTAGGATTTAATTAGACCAAGAATGATGTTATTCAGTTTGTAAAAGCAGGTTTTTTTTTTTTTTTTTTTTCGCACATTCAAATTGAGTTAATTGAACTGAATCCTTCCATTCAATTTCTTACACTAATATAGAAAAAAAGTAAAGAAAAAACCATAATACAACACAAAGAAGGTTCCTAAAAAGTGTAAAAGTAATATAAGAGCAAGAAATTAATTATAAAAAGTTTTTTATATGCATTCATTGCTTGTTATTCGATGGTTACGTTAGTCACGCACAGTTTTTCGGAAAAGTACCATTTAGGGCCAAAAAAGATTCGTCTGTAACAAATATGTAGTACGATTTTAAAAATAGATTGTTTACCTCTTACAAATATATCGGCAAACTTTAAATGTCTGCATAAGTTTCAGAAAAAATTAGCTCGTAACATAAGCATTGTTTCTCAGGGTTGCAAAAATGTTACGTTAGTCACGATGCCTTTTTTGGTGAAAAAACACCTGCTAGCGTTTATTTTGCTTCAAATTCTTGGTAGAAATAAAAAATAGTCACCTTGTAAATTTTAGATCTGCATAATAAACCAAAATACATTTATTTTTACTCCCGGTGTAAATAAAAAGAGTTTGAAAATCAGCTGCAAATGTTACGTTAGTCACTATGGAATGACCCATTTCATCATTAATAGACCACAGGACGATGCAACACGCCACATAGCGCGTGTCACAATTGATTTATTGAAAGAAACTTTCGGTGAACGAATAATTTCACTTAATGGACCCGTGAGTTGGCCTGCAATATCATGCAATTTAACTACGCTGGACTATTTTTTGTGGGGCTGTGTGAAGTCTCAGGTCTACGCCGATAAGCCACAGACGATTTACGCCTTGTACAAGAACATTCGCCACATATCACTCTCATACGGCCCCCGTTGCTGCAAAAAGTGATGGAAAATTGAACTTCCCGATTAGACATTCTACAAGAAAGCCGAAGTGGCCATATACCAGAAATCACATTTAAATAAAAATGGCAAAGAATTATCTTTCGAATAAAGCCAAATTCATGGCGATTTATATCATTTAACGGTGTTTCATTTGAACCTAAAGTTCTATACTTCTAAAAAAATACCCTTTAGTAAATTACATAGTCATTGTTTTCACGTCAAAAATACATATATAACATACATATATAACACACATGTATAACATAATATGCATGTTTGTGGGTGAATTTTAAAAATTGTCTCATGAGAGTATAAACAAACATAAAAAGAAAAATAAAAGTGATATCTTTGTTCTCGGTGTTTTCTTAAAAGAAAAGCTGAGGCGTAGAATGCTTTGTATAGCATGGGCAAGACTAAACATAGCTACTTCACATTCAATCATAAATGATCTGACGTCATCCTAATTTAAGTGATTCTTAATAAGTTTAAAGTAATGAGAACTTTTTCTTACTCTGTTTAATTTTCCTTGTTTTCAAATTTTTATCGAAAAAAATTAAACCAAAATCTTCAGATTTTATAATGATTAGAATTAAAAACGTATTTCTTTTGTACTGAAAATCTGTATCATATTCATTGTAATAAACTCTATATATAATCTTATTTTTTCCCATTTTATTTGCATGAATTTGTAGAACAATATCTAATAAACTTTAAACGTAGAATAACTAATTAATTGATAAAGAGTACGTTATTTAATCAATTTACTGAAATAATCATAAAATATTATTACAAATTTTATCACAAAAATTAATTTTAATAAATAACATTTCAAAAATTGAGGGATCTTGAATTTCTTTCTTCTTTTTCCTTGCCTCTCCCTCTCTCTCTCTCAATCTTACCAGATTGGCTAAAATGCGTATTGCTGTTTTAAAAAATGCATTGTATTGTTGTTCTTTTTCATCCTCATTAAATATCTTCAGCATAACGTTTTTTCCTGTGGCAAAATTTAATAAATGAATTAGCTTTAAGAATTTTACTGAGAAACAACACTACAAGTAGTTTTAGAACTGAGTTCTGCTTATTAAAAACTAAAATTGAAGTAATAACCCAGAAAACAATAATAACTAACAATAAACTAACAATAAATGAAACAGTAAGAAATATGTTCACATAGTTGATCTTTAAACCTATATTTTTCTAGTGATTTGTCTAAAAAATATTATCTAAAGCAAATTCGCAAAATGTTTGCACTGAAAAAACTTTAAAACTCCAAACTTTATATCCGCTGCACTTCTAACAAATAACAAATCATCGAAACTTCAAGAATCGATGATATTTAATCTTTGAAATATGTTCTTTTGACCGACTCAATTGAAAAAGAGTTTCCCTTACACCTCCTCACTTTTAAAGAGTCATAAAGAGTTAAGGAAACATTTAATGAGTTAAAATTTCCTTCTCTCCTTCTTAGTATAGACGCCATTTAAAATCGATAACTTTTTCCTCCACGGCGAGCGTTTTCATCCTGTAAATGTTGTTTTCTTGTTATGAGACAACGTTAGAAGGCAAAAAGATTTTACAAACTCGCGACTTTTCGACTTCGAAAAGAAATGAATGTTAAGAAAGACATCATCATTAGTAGCGAATTTTTAAAGATATAGTTTATTTCGTAAATTTTTTGAGCTTATAACCAAATGTTACGTGCTGTACGCATATTTTATTTAAGTATTTCATGACCTTCCAGCAATTGCTAGGAAATTTTTCGTGCATCCCTAAAATATTTTTGAGATGAATTCTGAACAAGATATAAAGGAAGGAAGTGAGCGCTTTCATCATGGCAGGCAAAAGGATTTTCATCATGACATAGCATTTCATAAGGCAAAAGGCAACTCGCTACTTTTCCACTTCGAGAAGAAACGGAGTTTAGAAAAGATATCATCCTGAGTTGCGAGTTTTTAAAGATATAGCTTATGCGTTAAATTTTATGAGCCTATGATCAAATGTTACATGATGTATTCATTTTCATTTAAGTATTTCATGATCTTCTGGTAATCGCTAGGAATTTTTCGTGTACCCATAAAATGTTTTTGAGATGAATTCTGAACAAAAATATTAAGAAAGCAAGCAATCACTTTCATTCTGTAAATGTGGTTTTCTTGCTATGAGACAATGTTAGAAGGCAAATGGATTTTACAAACTCGCGATTTTTCCGCTTCTAGAAGAAACGACTGTTCATAAAGACTTCATCATTGCAAGCAAATATTTAAAGGTATAGTGTTTAAGTTATTTTCTTAAGCATATAATAAAATGCTTTTTTCTACATTTATATTTTCTTAGAGTATTTTATGACTATCTGGCATTCGCTAGCAATCGTTCCTGCACCAGTTAAGATTAATTCTGAACAGAAATATAAAAGTGGGTGAGCATTTTCATCCTGTAAATGTTGTTTTCTTGTCACGAGACTATGTCAGAGGGAAAAAGATTTCACAAACTCGCGACGGTTCTACTTTGAGTTTTTTTTTTTTTTTTTTTTTTTTTTTGCCCCCACCAATGCTAGAAAAGCTAGTAAAGATTATCACGAGTAGCGAGATATAATTTATGTGTTAATTTTTTTTTAAATGATAAGCAAATTCTACGCGCTGTATTCATATTTAATTTAAGTATTTCATAACCTGCTGGCAGTTGCTAGGAATTTTTTATGTGTTCCTAAAATGTTTTTGAGATAAATTCCGAGCAAAATTTAAAAAAGCAAGGTATTTTCGAAAATACTTCACTTTTCTTACTCCTTTACAAGCTTTTTTTTTTTTTTATTTTTTTTTTCATTTGAAAATGTCTATTTTATTTAGGAAAGAAAACTCGAATTTAATTTTCACTATCTTGTTGCCAAAACTTTTGAGGCAAGAATATTTCTCGCATTTTTTTTCTAATTATACAACTATTTTTTTCACTTAAATTCAATTTTTTAGAATTTAAAGATATTTATCCACTAATGTATGAAATTTGTTTGGTTTATATCATTATTGCTTGGCATAGAGGCTTCCCAACTTTTAATTATTAGGACTCAATGTTTAAAACTTAATGCATACCATGCCACCTATTTTATCATAAGCGCATTAGTTATTTTCACAGATTCGTGATTCACTTAAAAAGAATGCAGTAAAAATAACTTTCTTTTTTTTTTATTTGGCTCTGTTATTATTGTGTCTATTACAACAAAAAGTCTAACTAATCGTACTGTTAAGAATATTGCTATTATTATTATTATTATTATTATTATTATTATTATTATTATTATTATTATTATTATTATCATCACCATTATTATTAATGTTGTTGTTGCTGTTATTGCAAAATCTTACAACTTATTATTCAACTGTATACGTGACCAAAGGATTTTCGAATTAAAAAATAATCTTTAAATCGTTATATTTCGTGTTACTTTTAAGCCGTAAAATAGGTAAAAAGCCCGAAACTAGTATATTAATTTTATAACTCATAGTTTGGAGAAGTATGTTTTATCGCATTACAATACAATTTTAAAATAAAAGAAAGTGGGTCATTTCTGATTAACTAAGAGAATTGCCCTGCATAGCAGTCAATATAAAATTTATTTTAATAATTTTAATACTTTGCGCAGAAGATTTTTTTTTCACTTTATTTAAGAACTTTGGTTATTATTATTATTTATTTATTTATTTATTTATTTTATTATTTATTTATTTATTTATTTATTTTATTATTTATTTATTTATTTATTTTTTTGCTTTGCATGTAAAGCATGTTTCGCTTTGAATTAAAAAAAACACTGATTTTTCACCAGTTTTGTTTCTACAAAACAAATTTTTAGGAATCGATGTTGTTACGTTGCAATTGTTTTAAAATTGAATACTAACTAAACTTCCCTTTCTTATAAAGCTATCATCTAGTCAAGAGTATTTAATTTTTACGGAAAATGAAAATTCCATAATGCAATGAAAATTAATTGAAATCATATTGCTCATTTTCAACAAAAACCTGAATTCCAGGTTAGAATGTATTTTTGCTCTTGAAATCGCGTAAAAGTAAACGATATTTATTACTAAGTCGACCAAAGCAATAGGTGTATTAACAAATCGGTACTTTTCGTACCTTCAAATTTTGTGACCCGATTTTGGAACGATTATCTCTCAAAGGTTTCTGGAAAGTAAACACTTTTCGTGTAACCTTTCACAGTGGCATCGCTACAGGGGGGGGGGGGGGGGGCACCGGGTGTCACTCATGCTAGGTACGCCACTGCCTTTCATAGAGTTACTAGAAAAATAATCAATTAATTTGCCCTTCTTATTTTTACTCTGAGACACAAATTCGTTTGAAAAAGACATTGAAAATATTTCTATGAACTGTGTGCAAAAAAATCAGATTTTACACTCAAATAGTGAGTTTTCTCCCAAATTTTGATTAATTTAATTCATGTATATCATATTTGTCATACATGCAAAAATAGTTTAAGGTGTCAAAATTTTGTTGTATAAGTCATGATCGCTAAGTTATGATAATTTTGCTATATGCTGTAGTATAAGGATTCAGGTTCAACTAATTTATTAAGTTATTCCTAATACTAAGTTCAGTCTTATATAGGTATTAAGTTATTCTTTCGTTAAAAATTATTACATATTTTCCATATTAAATACTCTTCACATACATAATTTATGAAAACATGTGTGTGTAGTTTTACGATGAGCATTTATAGTTCATTTTCTGATTTAGTTAAAATGCTATGAAATCGATGAGAAAAATAATCAAATGCGTATAAAATACGTGTTTCCAAACCATAATAATGTAGTAATTTGTGGAGAAAAATATGTATTATGCGAATGAAGTTTGATGAAACTCGAAATTTCTATGAATATTTGCTTACAAATACAGAGATTTATTTTTTATTTGCATCCCTGTCAACCATCTTTATGTAAGTTAGAATCTTTGTAAATGCTACAAGCTTCACTTGCACGATTTGTAGGAAGTAATGAAAACCCATACCATATACTATCTAATATAAACTATATAGGATACATATACTATATAATATAAACTATATAGGATACATATAATGTAAACTATATACTAGAAAGACGTATAAAATTTTTATGAATAGTTTCGAAAAGTTTGTAAAACTTTTTACATAAGTTCGTTCTTGTAGACATACTTTGGAACCGTACCATACAAAATAAGCAAAGAGTTTCTTTATGTACTCTTTTTGCATTAAGTTTTATGACTTTTTGTACATGAATGGCAGTGCCTAAATAGTGTATAAAAAATCATATTGCACATCCGAACACGCAAGCATTCTCTTAAAATTCATGGCGGAGTTTTACCTATCCCAAGAACAACTTTCAGTCCCGGAAAATAGTTTTTCCGTCTCCATATACTCGAGCGACTCCCTCCATATTAACTTTCATGGGTTTAGCCGGCGAACAAACAAAGCCATATAAAGAGGGAACACAAGCAAACAAATAAACCGGAGGGTGCTATAAAAGCCGGGGTAAAAACAAAGTAACGCAACAAAATCTCCAGCCAACCCTTCCTCCTTTCCTGGCTTCCCTGTAATTAGTCGCCAGGCACGGGGAGAGTTCCGAAAGTATTGCCATCATAGAAAACTCCCTCAACTCTCGTTTGACCGGCCTTTTCCTAAAGTCACGATCCTTCCGTCCAAGTAATACGACCTCCCCCTTTTCGAACGGCCCTAATTCTTTTCCGTATTCTTCTCCTCCTCCCCAGCCTCCAAAAGTCGTTTGGTCTGAGACGTGACACCGGCCCAGATGATCGTAGTTTCTGTTTCCCAGCGTAAAAATCGTTAAAGTTTCTTTTCTTTTTCTCCTGGTCTTTGATATTTTACTCTTACGGACAGCCGGCCCTTAGGAAAGAGGAATAAAGAACGTATTGTTGTTTCTCTCTCTTTCGGAGAAACAAAGTTTTTGCAGCTTTCGTCCTCATCAACTGGAGAATTACTTTTCCCTCGCACTATACCTATAGTTTTAGATCCTGGATAGAGAATGGCTCTCTGAAATCTGAGTTATAATAAGGTTTTCCTCACTCTTGTGTTTCTCTATTTTTTTTTTTTTTTACTTTCCTGGAGTAAACGAGGATAATGGTTCATCCATTTGTTGAGGATCAAAGATTTTTTTCGCCAGGAATCCACGAGATTTTCTGGCATTTAAAAGTTGCTGCAAATAATGCTTCCGAAAATTAACTTCTTAAATTGTGTGGCAATTTTTTGGATAACAGTTGGAATTCTTTGGTTTCTGGATTAATACTTTTAGGATTTCTTTTTATCTTGAACCGGGACGGAATCAAACGAAACTCTTTTGATGAAAGAGAAACACACCTTTGCCTGCATTTAATTTATTTTTAAAAATTTATTCAATTTTTTTAAATGAAATGTTTAACATACATTTACTATTAACCGCTTAGTTATGTAAATTGTCCTCGTTACCATTTTTCACCATGAATTGAATAAAGTATCTTAGGAATTGGTAGAACTGAAACTCAGTGCTTTTGTAGTTATAGAGCAATTTAGAATTCGACTACCGGACTTTATTCTTCCATTTAACTTTTTCTTCCAAGCATAATTTAAATAAATATATCTATCGTAGATTATTGCGATGCGGAATCTTTATAAGTTAATATAGTACAGCCCTAGATCTAATCCTAACACTTTATGAAGCGAAGGTAGAAGCTAAATCTTTTTTAAAAACAGATGAGTCAATAAGTAAACAAACTGATCTAGCCTCTCTCCTTCCACTCCCTCCAATTATAAAAAGTGCATTCAAACTTAATTTAAATGAACTACTAAGTCATTCAAAATAAATTTTCAATTAATGTATGTCGAAGTAATTCAGCAAACTAATACACCAAGCATAACCTTTAAGAATAACAAACCCATAAGCTAAATCTAACCTATCAGAGTAACAAACTAATAAACTAAGTCTAAGCTATACAAATAACATCAAGCAAAATAGTTCAATTTAAAAAAATAAAAAAAAGTGGAGAAAAAAAAAAGGTAAGCAAAGGTGGGTGAAACTCTTTTTAAGAAATGGATGAGCGAATAAATAAACAAATTAAACTTCCTCTCTCCCTCATTTACCTCCAATTATAATAACTGTATTTAAACTTGATTTAAATGAATTGATAAATTATTTTTTTTTAAAATTTCAATTATCTTACGTCGACGCAAATTATTAAACTAATAAACTAAACGTAACCTATAAGAATAACAAACTCATAAATTAAGTCTACCTGTACGAATAACATCAAGCAGAATACTTAAATTTATATATAAAAAAAAGAGTGTAAAAAAAAAAGTGTACGAATGGGGGGGGGGATCTTTTCAAGAAATGGATGAGTCAATAAATAAACAAACTAAACTTCATTTCTCCCTCATTTCTCTCCAATTATAATAATTGTATTTAGACTTGATTTAAATGAATTATAGTAAATTATATATAATAAGTTTTCAACTTTTTCATGACGACGCAATTTGTTAAACTAATAAACTAAACGTAACCTATAAGAATAACAAACCAATAAACTATGTCTAACCTATACAAATAACATCAAGCAAAATAGTTCAATTTACAAAGAAACAAAAAGTGGAGAAAAAAAGTATGCGAAGGTGTGGGAAAATCTTGGGGAAGAAATGAATGAGCCAATATTGGAGGAAGAAATAAATGAAACAACAAATAAACAAATATGAACTTCATCTCTCCCTCAGATCCTTTAAATTATAATAATTTTATTTAGACTTGATTTAAATTAGTTAATAAATTATTTAAAATAATTTTTAAATTTTTTTCATGCCGACACTATATATTAAACTAATAAATTAAACGTAACCTATAAGAATAATAAGCTAATAAACTAAGCCTAACCTATACGAATACCATCCAGTTGAATAGTTCAATTTATAAAAGAAAAATAGAGAAAAAAAAAAAAGAAGCGCAGGCGGGGAGAAATCTTTTCAAGAAATGGATGAACCAATAAATAAACAAACTAAACTTCCTCTCCCTCATTTCCGCATGCAAAACATTCCTCAGACGCACGACTTCGCATGAAAGTTTTGCACCAAAAATTGGGATTAGCCGCCTTCACGCACCGTCGAATCGTTTGATGATCACGTGTGAGCTCCCGCCTCCCTTTCACTCTCTAATGACTCCCAGCCCACCCATCCAGCTCCTTCCGCACTCCTTGAACGATACCCCTCAAACCTGTCACTCAGGACTTGCTGCCGATGTCACATACTTAATAAGCTGATGGTAGATGTGCTGGAATCGCTTTGTTGAACCACACAGGGCTTGTTCCATTCTGTTCTGTTCCATCTCGAGCAATGGAGAGGGATTCTTTTAATATTTAAGTTTTCATACCTGATTTGTGCACTGATTTGAAACGTGTTGGTTTTTACTGCGCAATAAAATAGTCTATCCAAAGATGCAGATTTAATGTCTTGCCATAATATCTTTCATTAATTTAAATGTATTCTGCGATGCTAAGGACCGAAGTTGTATCTGCACTTTTTAGTAAAATTCAGTTATTGTCACTAGATGGTTCTTTGGAACATATTTAGCACACCTAATACAGTACCGCCACAAGTCAAAAATTGCCGATTTTGAGTTAAACGTATCCTGGTTCATTTTTATTAGTTCTATTAAAATGCAAGTTAATCACAAACGAAAAAAAAACTGTAACCTTATTTTTGAGATGCATCATTGTGTTACTATAAGAATTTAAGCTAAGGCGCATTACATTTGGATTGATTTTTCTCGAAAAAAGGTTTTTGCAGATGTGGCAGTGTTGTACTATAGGTGTGCGAATTTGGCTAAATATAGTGTTTTGGTGTGATTTGTGAATGGGAAAATAGTTTTCAAACATTTCTGGAAAAGTTTCATCTGAATCAAATGTATGGAGACTCAAAACTTTGAACAACAATTTCTCAGGTTTAGTTGGACAGTACATACCACTTCTGCCGGCAGTATTTCTTACGGCAGTATTTCTTTATGTGTGTAAAACACTAACGATGAAGAAGATGTTATGCAATGTAAATTAAAGTTACGTAAGGTACAGAATAGTAATTTTTCACATGAATAACATGCAAACAATACAACTTTTACATTAAAAATAATGTTGAATTGCTAACTTTTAAAGGAATAAAGTGTTTCTCTTAGTTTTTATTTATTGATTTTTAAGGAGAAAATATTTCGTCCTTCACTATAATCTTCGTTGCTTGAAATGTCATTGCAAGAAAAAGTAAGCAAAATAAGAGGATGCATTTTATCACAATTAAATAAAACTGAAGTAAGATAAAATACTTCAGATTTCAGTTGTGTCTGTGGGGAGACCAGTTTTGATGCAGGTTCATTGTGTTCAGCGTATCGTAATACAGATGTTTCTATTTATGACAAAAATAAAAGGACAGGATAATTTATCCAAAACTGCTGCGTTTTTACGAAGAATTTTCTAAAACTTAATATTACACACATTTTGAATTTTTTGAAGACTTGATTTTGATTTGATCAGTTTTCCTAAAACTCGTCGCTCCAGAATCTGATATCCTTTTAAAAATACTCTTCCTCTCGTGCCAACTTTCGTCCAATACACAACTTATAATTTAGTATTTTGTTTCGCGAAGTCATCTCATATTTTCTATATTAGTTGTAAGGTATCGCTAAAGTTCAAGCTAATTCACAATCAAGACAGCGCAAGAAATATACTCTAAATGTAGTTCTCCAGCGAAAGGTGTTTTCATGCAGGAAAAACAACATGAGCTTTTAAAAAATCTCTGTATTATTTTTTGTCAAAGCGAATAAAATCCAAAAATCAAAAATATATTTTGCTGATATTTTACTCGTGCCTTCTTTCTAGTAATATATGATAAATACATTTTGTATTTTTTATTGGAAAACCACAAGATATCTTACAACAATATTTGCGCTAGATAGTCTTAAAACATAAGCAAATGAACTGCTAAAGCCGCGTCGGAGTAAAACCCTAAATACAGTTTTCCGGCCGAAGGTGAACTCATGCAGAAAAAACAACACTCGTAAATAATTTCTTCTGAACTAGGGGTTTCCAAAGTTAGTGCCACGGCAACTGTGGTGATACAAGGAAGGGCGAGGGGTACCGCGAAGTGTCTATATTCTCGTTATGTATGAATGATAGACTAGGGTGTTGTAAAAATGTTGCAATTTTTCAAAGGGTGTCACGAGTCTGAAAATTTTGGGAATCCTTTTCCTAAACAGTATTATTCCGGCTCATAAAATTTCGTTAAACTCTTATGAATTTATGAAAAATCTAAACAATTATTGCCAGAAATGTGTCTTTCTGTAAAAACACAGCACCATTTTCAAAAATTTCGAGCACATAAATACAAAATTATTTTTGAATTCGTCGTCTAAAGTTAAAATTCATCATACAGATGGAAAAACACTCATGAGCAAGGTACAGCCAACTTAAGCCAAACAAAAAGCAATTTTCAAAAATTGATACTCTTCTTGTAATATTTTATAGCAAGTCAAAAATTATTTTTGCTATTATAACATTATTAAGTTTTTATTGTTAACATTTCTTCTAATAATTGAGTCCTACAAACATCCAGTACTGTATTATTTAATTAATATAAAGTTTATTTTTATTTCAAATATTTTTCCAATTAGTCAAATGCATTCGAGGCAAAGTGAAATCGTTCATTTTGCTTACTTATTTAATTATTTATTAAGCCATTTATGCATTCATTTACTAATTTATTCATTTGCATTACTTCATTTAGAAATTCACTTATTTATTTACAATTTTCTTCTTAATTCACTATTTTATACACTCATTTGTTAACTCTCATACATTAATCTATTAATTAACTTATTTATTTGTTTATTGTTTCACTGTCCACTCCTTTTTTCATTTATTATTTTAGTTGCTCATTCATTTGATCAAAACTATTTTTAATAATCAAATAGAAAAAGTTTATTTTTCACTTTGCCCCATGAAAAAAATAATTTCTACCTTTTTTGAATGTACAAATTTGCTGCTAAAACTAAAGAATTATGTTTGAAGGCAAGATTTATATAGCAAAAAAAGAAAAAGAATGTTCTTTCCTTATTTACTGTAACTTTCAAGGCCTATTTCCAATTTACTTACTTTTGAAAAGGTAAGTTGCCTAAACTTTTTCACTTTGCCCCGAATTCTCCTATTTAATTTAAAATTATAATTTTTCAAATCATTAGTAGTAATAAATTACGCAATTTTCTAACAATTAAAAAAAATGAACTTGACATCGCTGTATTCGTAAAAGAAAATTTTTAAGTAGAAGTTGTACTGTTATTCTACACTGAATACTCATATTTAAGTATAAATTCTCAGCAAAGTTATCAAAAAATGTCGAAAGACATTTACCTTTTAGAAACTTCCATGTAAATGTTGCCTGTTCCTTGGGAACACTTTTCCAGATCCATTTAACAAAAACTTAATGGTGATCTCTACCAAAGTTATGAATGAGGTGAAAATTAATTGTGACAACAATTAATTTTTTGTGTGTTTAAAAAAGCAACAAAGTTTTACCACAATTTTACATCAAATGAATTACTAATGGTTAGGAATGTAGTATTTTACTTTGAATTAGAGGTTTTTATTATGCGTCATTTTGATGTTTTGATTTTACTTGTAGATATTTTAATGTTCAGCCAATTTTTAATCAGATCATTCAAATTTTTAAGAATGATATTTTTCATAGAACCATTCATTGAAAATTATTTTTTAAGGATCTCTCTCAAATTGCTCTCCAATCATTTAACGCTACCAGTTCTTCGTGCCATTAAAACAGAATTTCGAAAACAAGTGGAAATTTCAAAGAAAAACCATGCAAAAAATTTCTAAGGCGAACATTGTCTATGCTCCTCACCGTAACGGCCC
The DNA here is from genome assembly GCF_026930045.1 of Uloborus diversus. Lineage (NCBI taxonomy): Eukaryota > Metazoa > Arthropoda > Arachnida > Araneae > Uloboridae > Uloborus > Uloborus diversus. The sequence continues at coordinate 31,169,165 of NC_072735.1, forward strand.
AGGTATACGAGACATCACGGCGTCCAATGTGTTAACTGATAATACCCAGTAGCCCCTGTTGATGAGCTTGTCTGGGGGCTCGCCGATGATTATCAGAAGCAATCTCCATGGTAACCATTCACGTTAAGAGGATGGAGAGGAATCTTTCTCCTTCTATCGCTTGTTCCCGCCTTCCCATCCTTTGGAAGGAGAAGCCTAAACAATTAATGGCAGAGCAGCACACCCGCCAAACGGACTTTGAAATTACTCCCCCATCTCTTCACTCTTTCTTTCGCTAGCGTTATTTTATTACTTTTCCTTACACTTTTTTGTTATTCCTTCTCGCCGTGTATTTCAGCCTGCAGGGCAGCGAGTCCCCTATTTTTTATTATTATTATTATTATTTGTAATTTTTATTTTTATTTTATTTCAAGCGCTGAATATTTTGCACGATTTTTTCTCTCTTCCCCCCTTGCATTTTTGTTTATTGCTGTTATCATTTTCTGCATTGCCTTCCGGAGATATTTTGACTTTAATGTATACTCTACGTCTCCAAAAGCAAAATTTCGTGTAAATCTTTCTTTTTTTTTATTTTATTTTATTTTTATTTTTATTTTTTACTTTTTTTTCATCGTTTCTTTTCCGTCATCTTTGCAATGCTGCTGAACTTCCTCTAGTCGATATTTCAATGTCTATGATTGAATATGTATTCGCTTTTGCGAAACAACGCCCATGCACTAGTCAAATAAACCGTGCTTGTCTCCCAGAAAATGCATTATCATTCATAAAACTTAATTGCTCCTCTGCATACAGCGGTACATTATGAATTGACAGGGAAGCGGTTATTATACATATAAAACTTTTCTTGCGATAGGGAGAAATAGAGAGAGAAAAAAAAGTTAAATTCTAACTGGTTATTTATTTCAAAAATTGTAGTAAATAGAGCATAGATTGCAATTATAAATTTTACTTATACGTTTCCAATTTCACTGCAGGATAGGTACTTTTCGTTTATGTTTAACTATGCCTAAGATTTATGTAACGAAATGTGTAACAAAAATTGATGCGTTCTTAATTTAAACAAAGCTTCAAATACAGAAATTCCTCCCAAGAATTAAACTTTACTTTAAAATGAAAAGAAATGATTGAAATCGGAAATACACTTAATATCAAAGTATAATCGAAAAATAAATAATGTGAGTTTAAACCGGGTTTTAAAAAACAAAAGTATGGTGTGTGAAAGGAACTCAAATTAGTTGTTGCAGAAACGATATCAAATTTATTCGTTAAAACTTTTAGATTATGTTTTAATACAATCCAGCTCCCCCTCCCCCCCCCCTCCCGTCGCCATTTTTTTATGCAGAAGTATTTTATATGAATGTTTTTTCCCCAATAATTTTCAGGTAATATCAGAAAAAAATCTTTATATGAAGTTCATGTTGTTTTTTTAAGTTTTCAAAAAAAAAAAAAAAAATATATATATATATATATATATATATATATATATATATATATATATATATATATATATATATAAGCAAAACTACGATAGCAATTTTATTATTTTTTTTTCTTCTTTTGCAATAAAAAATAAACAGATCACTGACTATTTTTATAAAATATAAAATAGATTGCAGTTTCTTGCGCTCTGTATTCAATTCATTCAATTCACTTTGAATCAATGTCTAACTTTAGCCAACTTCCCCAGTATACGAGATACTGCATTTTATTTATTTATTTATTTATTCATTTATTTTTTACTTTACACTTCCGCGAAACTGAAAACTAAAAACATATTCATAATATCCATAATTTTCTCAATCTTTTGATACTAAAATGTAATATTTAGAGCAGTTAGATTTTAAATTTAAAAAAATGCAATTTCGTCCGTGGGCGTTAGTGATAAAATTTTTAAATGCTTGAAAACATCCTTAAAATAGACAAATCAAAAAACTATTTTTAGTATATAGGTTCTACGTCAAGAACCTATGCTAAAAATCTATCGTCTCTTTTAAACCAAGTTTTTTCGAATGTAATTCGCTTTTCTGTTCAAGATATGCCTTTGCATTACATTTCTCTTCAGGGAATTATGTTTTTTGAACTGTTCAGAGTTGAACAAAAAATTTCTCAAATAAAAAAAAATACAAATGGAACTGAGGTGTCCTTTCTTAGTAGCTTGAATTTATTAGCTATTGTGAGATTCCTTGTAGTTTGTGTTCCCTGATTATTTCTACCTAAAAAATACAATTTTTAAATTATTACACTTAGTTTCTACGTGCAGAATTTTTAGTAGTGTTGAAGTATTGTCAAAAGAATAAAACATTAATCGCTTAATGTATACATATTTTATTCAGTATGTCTTAGTATTACTATTGTTTAAAAGTAGCGTAAAACAAAAATGATGTTTGCACAGATAACACGTATTGGCTTTGTACTTCAATTTGTTTGATCGCATAAGAATGATAAATGAAAAATAAATTATGAATAAAACAAATACATATTCATATCCTGTTCTTGACCACCGTTTTGCAATGTGTTCCGAATTTCTTTGAAGAGAAACATTTACAGGATTCGTAAGGTTTGAAAAAAGTGTATTCGAAAAAAAAAAGTGAAATAAAATGATAACCAATAAAATCATAGCGTAGTTTGGCACTAGGAAAAAGAGTGAGAAAAAAAAGTTTTCCACCAGGGTGGAGGCAAAGAGTGGCTATTCTATAAAGAGCGGGTCTAAGAAGAAATCTCTCCAGTGACAAGGATAAACCCCGCCCCCTTCCAGAGCCAAAGAGCCACAAGTCATTCCGAAGAATGATGTATGGAGCATCAGGGTTTGCGCATCGGCGACAGGCGTCCAATGGCACCGCCCTATCGATCTGAGATGAAATTTAAAGAAGGATAGAAGAAAAAGACCAGGAGGGGTGGGAGAGATATAAAAAAAAGATGTTGAGAATAAAAAAAATAATAATAAAAAAAGGGAGAAATAAAGATACTGCCTTCGCTTGGGTTGGCCGTCGGGGTGTTAAAGCGACGGCAAAAAATGGGGTGGGTAGCTGTGTCCGGCGGCTTAGATCTCTAGAGCTATAAAAAAAAATGCGCCCCGTCTCAGAGCAGTGGAAAATATGAAAATGCGGAGGGTATGATTCTGATTTATAGTCGTGGCCCTTTTCTGCGGACCAAAGGCTTCTTTCATGTATTGTGCCCCCGAGCTCTTAGCTGTCATAGTACGCTAGATCGTGTGCATGTCTCTCGATGTCCGCTATATGTCACACTTAAGCTCCCTGTTGACTGTCCGCCAAATATTTTTTGCTTCTCGCAGACGTTGGGTTGTCGTAAAAGAGGCACGGAAAGTTGATTTTTTTTCCCTTCATTTTTGGCTTTATCACTGCTCGTGACCGCAGCGTGGATTAAAGGAGTACTAAGCGTATTTTGCATTTGATGAATGTCATACTTAAATGCAAAAGATGTCAATTTTTATTAAAGCTTCGGAGTGGGATAACTGATATGCCATTCATTATCGGGTTTAAGTCGTGGTCCCAACTAAGGTTCCGTTAAACTCTGTTGAAGAGCTCCGTAGGAAGGAAAAATTTGATTGTTCTGGTTATCTGCTGTCTAATGGAAAGACTAAAAGCATTGGTAAAATTTGTTGGAATTAGATATGCGATGTTCTGAAATATAGACGATAAAAGTATATTATTCGTAATCAAGGTTCCACAAACATTGTTAAGGATTCAGTAGGAGGAGAAAATTTTTATTGTTCTAGTTTTTTGTTGTCTAAAGGAAAAACTAGAAGTATTGGTAAAATGGATTGGAATTAGAAATGCAGGGTTTTAAAGTGTTGACGATTACAATGTTCGCAGTCAAGGAGGGGAAAATTTGATTGTTCTAGTTATCTGTTGTCTAAAAGAAAAACTAGAAGTATTGGTAAAATGGATTGGAAAATAGAAATGCGGTGTTCTGAAATATAGACAATAAAAGAATGGTGTTCACAATCAAGGTGCCAGGAAACATTGTTAAGGATTCAGCAGGATGAGAAAATGTGATTGTTCTAGCTCTCTGTTGTCTAAAGAAAAACCTAAAAGTATTGGTAAAATTGATTGGAATTATAAATGTGGTCTTGTAAAGTATAGACGATTAAATATATTTTTCGCAATCAAGGGTCCGCGAAACATTGCTAAGAATTCAGCAGGAGGGAAAAAATGATTGTTTTAGTTCTTTCTTGTTTAAAGCAAAAACTAAAAGTATACTATAGGAAAAAATTAACTGGAGCTTAAAAAATTGCTCTCCTATTTTCAATACCTACCACAGAGAACTCTCTCTATGTGAACACTCTCTAATGTAAACACCCCGATATTCTGAACACATTAACATTTTAATGGTTCAAGGAAGCACATATGCATTAATTCCGTCTCCCTCTATAATGAACACTCCCACAATCTGAAAAGTGTTGTTCGGTTCCATGAGTGTTCACAATAGAGAGAGTCTACTGTAAATCATTTCCGCACTTATTACACATGTTTAAGCAGTTTTCTGTTAAGTGACTCAATCTTGCTTGAAAGAATAATATTGATATACTTTTCTGAATTTTATCATCGCAATATTGATCATAGATAATTGTAGTAAACAAAATCTTTTTATGAAATCTTTCAAACTGCTTCATAAAAAGAGATTGTTTACATTAATTGTTATTTTACATAAGTATCGTAACTTATTTTAAAGAAATCTTACTACTTGGACGTAAACAACCTAATATTTAATCTTTACCAATTTATTGTGTTCAGTTAGCAGACTAGAGCACTACGAGAAACGTTATTTAAAATTGCGAGCGATGGTTCTGCAAGTTTTAACGAAACAGCCAATTAGACTTCTAATTCGGTTAAGTTTAAGTTGTATTGTTTAAAGGTATCTTTATTTGTACTTAATAGTTAGCTGTGTCCTCGACTTATGTAAATAAAGTAAGAAAATGGACTCCACCTATAATCTTATACAAACAGCATAACAGTGATAACTGATAACTAGTAGCTTTGATTCAAATTCAAAGTTTCAGAAATTAGAACGTGAAGATTGTATTCGCTATCTTCTATAGTGACATTTCCAGCGGTGTTTTTTTATTATTATGTTTTTTTCCCTCAAGTCACAAACAGAACTTTTACCGTCACACAATATCTGTTCTATTTTAAGGATGTACTTTTGCGCATACCTATTGAAAAAGAGACGCATTACTCAATTAATATTGTTAATTTCTTTGTTAACTGTGTTGGTTTTGTTAAAATCTACGTGCTACAGAGCCCTGCATTCAATACAGAAGCCATGATGCAAGAAGTGATGCTAAATTTGCTTATATAAACTGCTTCAGGAAAATTGTATTTGTAATGCGCCTGAATTGCGGTATAACTTTTAGTTCCAAAACCCTCGTTCAATTCTTCTCCTTCTTTTTCTAAAAGTTGAAAAAATTATCATTACTGCATACGTTTGTCAGCTGTTCGAATATTAAATGGTCGTCTACTTTGGATATGACGAAAAATATGCATTTCAAATAAGATGTATTTTTACTTCCTTTTACAAAAAAAGAATCATTGTATTCGCAAAAAAAATTTCACTCAAAAATCGACCTTAATTTCCATTTTGCTCACCCCCGAATGAATGTTGAGTTTTTTTTTTCAACTCGACCACACGTGGATAACTGCCTAAGAACGTATAGACACGCGAAATATCCATTTTGACGATTCCCGAGTTAGTTACAACGAGTTTTCTCGTGACGTCTGTATGTACATATGTATGTATGTGCGCATATGCGGATGTGCGGATGTATGTCGCATAACTCAAGAATGGTATGTCCTAGAAAGTTGAAGTTTGGTACGTAGACTCCTAGTGGGGTCTTGTTGTGCACCTCCCCTTTTGGTTGCATTCGGGTGTATTTAAGGGGGTCCTTTGCCCCTTTTTGGTGGGAAATCATATTTAATTTCCTTCTAAAATCAAGTGGTGTTACAATTTGGCGGACACTTGGCAATATATCGCCAGTTTTTTGGTCGCCAAGTTTTGTTGACAACTGGGCGACAAATTTGGCGATTTCTTTTTTTTAAATCTGGTTTCAATTTGCCCACTGGTTAGTGATATTTAGAGAGTAAACTATTGAATCACATTAAAATTGCGAAAAATGGGGAAATGACATTAAATTGGAGTAAAAGGAAGTCATGTGATGCACACATCAGCTCGTTTTATTTTTGGTTTTTTTTTTCGGTTTGCATTAAACCCTCTTAGTTAGTTTCCCTAGCTAGTTAATAAAAGTCAAAAATTGCTTCATTGTGAAGAGAAAATATCCCCCCTCCCCCACAAAACACATAAAAAATATATATCACATGTATATAACATGTAATTACACACTTTATGTCTTGATTATAAACATGTTTATTAACATGTACATAATCTTCCCTTGAATATCTAATAACTGATAATATAAGTAAACCATGATGTTTGAAGAATATGCTCGTCACAGCAAGTTGAATAATTTTCTAAATATTTCAGGGTTATAAATGTCCAATAATTGTTAATACTCTGTTCCATATATTATTTGAAACACTTATGTTTTATGAACACAACAAAAGCTTTCCTTAAGATTTTATATAGGGAGAGTGTGTACCTTGGGGCACTTTTCGTATTTTATTTTTTAACGTCAGTTATTTAAGTCAAATTTAAAATACAAAAGTCACGTTAAAATACCCCAACATATTTCTATACAATATATATTTTTTAATTCATACAGTTTGAAAATAAAAATATCACCAGCCATTTAAAGTAATAGTTCCAAGCTGTCTCAAAGTACAACATCCTATTGTACCTTGGGACACATCCTGTTATACTATGGGAAAATCTCCATGATTTAGGAAACAGACATATACTTGAACCGATTTTGCACCAAAAAAACACGAAATATAATTTTTTCATGGTAATGAATTAAATCATGAATAATTATTTATGAATAATGAATTAATGAATTATTATCTAACATTAAATGTGTTTAAAAGACAACATAATATTAGAATATTGTTCCATGTTCCTAAAATTCTCTTAAATATTTAGAACCATGCATATATTGTATCTTGGAGCGTGTCTTGAGATACAATACGTTTGGCTGGCCCACGATGCAATCACCACGTATTTTAAGAAAAACCAAAATGGTGGTCAATCTAGATGCATTATCTATATTTTCTCATAACCAAAATATTTAAAGTACTTATCTTTTATAACAAAGTAAAATTCAGTTAATTAGTTTTACAAATACAAAGACAGAAAATGAAGTAAAAATGAAGATAATATTTACTTTGTAGTCATGAAATTTTCTTTCTCTTACAAAATCATCAATTTTACTCATTTGATGCTGAGTTTTACAATGGCACCAATTAATGGTGAAGGTTACTATTAGAGGTTACAAAAACATGGCTGCTAAAAATAGATTCTAAGAAATTAGCATTGTCCCAAGGTACAACTCTTTCCCCAATACTATAACTTATTTTTTATTTCTTCATTTAACTTTAAATTCTTTAAATCAAATCTTTAAATATTCATACATTCTTTAAGGCTCCTTGAATTTTTAATAGAATGTCATAAAGCAACTGCTTTTTCCGTGAAACCCTTAATCCTTTTCTTTTCTGAAATGCAACACGTATCTCTTCCCAAACTATCTTTTCCGATACATCGCAATTTCTCTTTTGCATTTTTTGTAACCAAAGTAAATTAAATTAGAAAATCAACTCAAGTAGTGCAACATAACCATCTTTGCACAAAGTTTTAAAATATGCTTTTCCAATAGGAAGAGACTATCAGATACTTTGAGCAAATGGTTTACTTTTATTTAATTTCGACCTCAGTTTAAAAAATGAAAGGTAATGTGTGTTCTCTTTGCACTCTATTGAACCCATACCTCTATTTACTTAATAAATAACTTTCTTTTGCTCTGCATACTTCGAAAAAAGCATCTTTATTCGCCGCCAGCGGCATCATTGTTATATGATCATTGTACGGGATCACATAATGGTAATATTTTCGAGACGCAGGCTCTGTTGCAGCCTTAAGGCCATGTAAACACAACAATCACAGAAACGACCTTATCTAGCGCATTTGAAGGCTGAGTGGTCTTTTCTCTGCGTCTCCCAATCCCTGATGCTCTTGCGCTTCTTTTCTCCATCCAACCATGTTCCCGCTCCTCCTTTCTCATGCTGTTTTATTTCGGTTGTTTTTTTCCTCTTTTACTGCGACGCTTTTTAAGATATTTTTTCCCATTTTATTTTCAATTATTGCATCAGTGCACTGTAAATATAAAAATTGATTTGTTTAGTATAGAAATCGGGTAGTGTTAAGTGACAAAGGTAACCGAAATGAAAAGAAAGTAGGAGTATGCAACTTTATATGTTTCACTAACGTGTCTCATTAGTATATAGTAGAGGATGACAATATAGTTAATACTAATTGTTACTTTTGAAATCATGAAAACAATTCTTAGAGATTGTCGTTCTGAATGGCACATGTGGTGTCATACGTATATCAATCTATCTCTCTCGATATATATATGTATATATATATATGTGTGTGTGTGTGTGTGTGTGTGTGCGTGTGTGTGTATTTTCGCTATGTAAAGTTATGGAAACGGAAACTGAAATGAAACTCGGTGCAAACTTAAATATCCCTCCCCCTCTCCCACGCATTAAAAAATTGAAACTAGTGTTTTTTTTAACTCATTTTTTTTTATATAAATTTGAATTTTATGATTTTCTTCAACATTGAAAAATAGAAAAAAAGCATCTAATTTTCTCATTTTTTATGTCATTAAAATGATTTTAAAAAAATCCGATAAAATTTGCTCGAAAACTTTAGAATAAATAGAATAAGAATTATTGCCGGCAGTTACTTTTCACGAAGTAAGTCTAAAACCGGTTCTTATTTTAGCAAGCTTAATCTAAACCTCTTTGTTTAACAAAAAATTTGGAAAGAATCAATTCAAATGCTTCAATTAATTCAAATCAAGAATCAATTAATTATTGCAAACATGATTTTAAAAAGAGTACATGAGTTTTGTTTTTTATTTAATTGTTGATTTCTTGCACCCAAATTTTACGCCGTGTAGCAGTTGTTTTTAAATAGTTTTATGTCTGCCATGGAAATGAAAAAGTATGTATTTTCTCTGTTTAAGACACATTTTCTTAACTGATTGCGTCATTGTTTTCCTAACAGGAAAAAAACTGTCCTTTGTTTGAAGATTTTCATTACATTTTTTTCACTCATACAAATGTTTGGCGTCAACACCACGTCAACTATTATTTGAAATCTTGGTATTCATCCAGCTGTTTTCACCAACATAAAATGATACTAAAAATTTTCATTAAATTTATTTTTTGCGCTAACATTTGTTTTGCTTCAACTGCATTAAATAAACGAAAGTTAATGAAAATTTAAAGGTTGTTTTTAAATGATTTCCTCGCCAACTACTTTCCCTAAATAAAATTATAAAATTCATCTTTTTGTTGACGTTAAAATATTTACCACTACACAATGGCGTTTTCGATGAAAAAGAAAAAAAAATAATAATAATAGTAAATGCGCTGAGATAATAAACCAGGTTGGCTCTAACTCTTATACTGTTCCATGCCGTATGAATATTTCATTTATATCTTTAACTAACGCCAATAAAATACCATCATTTTCGTTTAACTGATTAAACCAATATTTAAAAGTTTAGTCACTTCAATATCAAAAAATACACCAACAAGTCATATGCCCCATCAGTTACTGTAATTTGCTTTTGTAAGCAAAATTTTAAAAAACACATCAAACATGATGAATTTGGCCCAAATCTTGCTTTTTGGATGGTCAGATAATAATGATAAACTAATATATAGTTCAAAAGCTAAGCGAGCGATTCAGCAGTTTTAGATAAGATTTAGAGGAAATCATGAAATACATTTTTTATGTTACAATGTAGACTGTGTTCAAACCATTTTCCATACGTTGAATTAGAATTGTAGTTATTTCTTTTAGAAAAACAGAAAAAATGTATTTTGCATCCAGACATTTTTCAAAGTCTACCAAATATATATATATTGTAATGACGCTTTACTTGTGCATATATAGAAATGTGTTTGTTTTTAATCTTGATTAACTTTCGAAATTTTTCCTTACTATTTGCAACTTTTAAACGCAGAAATTCTGTTTCATAATTTAAACTCATTCATAGGGAAATCTCTGATTTTTCAATGTTTCTTTTCAGTAACTTAATACGGCAAAAGAATAGCTTCAGTTGATTGAATAAAACTCGGATGCAATTCAATCGCAACTAATCGTCACAGAGCTAGGGAAATAATTTCTGAGATTTTATTTATTTATGAATTGAAGCAGAAAAGATTCCGACACACACGCACACACACATGCACCAAAAGCGCGAGTATACTCGAAGCGAATTCTTTTCCACATCAAATATTCTGAACATTTCTTTGCGACAATTTCCTCAATTTGAGTAATTCCATGCTCGAATTCTTAAAAATTGCAAGATTAAAAATCTGTATTTATCCCTCTTATCAACGCTGGAGCTCAGATTTTATTTAAGCCCGGTTTCAAAGAGGGAGAAGAATTTTCTGTGCAGAGATTGGGGCTCGCTTCCGGAAAAAGAGAGATAAGCAGCAAAACTAAATATTAACAACAATATTTAGCAAGGGAAATAGAATGATACTAACTGAAGAGTTCCCAACGAAAGGGTGGAAAAAAATTCTCTAACCCTTCCAGAAACTTGTCAGTGGCTTTGGTAATCTTCCTCCAAAGTTTTAAGGATTTTAGGGGGTTTTGGTAGAAAAGGGAAAACTTAAGAACAAAAGAGCTAGAAACAATGCGGAGGGGGGCGAGAAGGAGAGACAGAATTGAAAGAAGACGGTCAGAAAGTATCAGCGGTGAAAAGTGATGTTGGGGGATTGAGAAAACTTCTACAAGAGTAAAAGAGAAGGAGGGATTGTTTTCCGTCTGGGCTTCTCTCGGGGGTGGGGGGAACACCTAGAGCTCAGCTGGCATCGGGGAGAGGGGGGTCAGTGTAGAAGAATAGTTGAACGGAGAAAGGAAGGGGAGTTTTTATGCGCGAATTTTGCGCGTAGCTTGCCTGATAAAAGGACTAAGAGCAGGGCTTTCCGTGGATTAATACCACAAGCTGCAGTTCGCCTCATGCCTGCACTGCCACGATAAGGTTTTGGTACACATGGATATATATACACACACACACATCCACAGAGCCTCTTCTGTCTTCCTGTCTGTCTGTCCTGGAGAGGGAAGGCAAAGGCAATTCGGAGAGGTTTTTGGGATTTTTTTATTTTTCTTAAAGGTCCTGGTGCCGTTTGGTTTCAAAATGGTAAACCGCATTTTCAAAACTCATTCTTCAGCGGCTTTTAATGTATCACTGAAAAGAGACGAGAATAAAGATTTTTTTTTTTTTTTTTTTGTTCATTCGCTTTAAACATTTTTTTAAACCTTTTTTTATTTTATTTATTTTTTAAATCACTTTTCTGCAGGTTTTAATGTTTACGTTAAGCCATTAAAGAGCTTAACGTGTAAATCCCAGTTTCATATATTTATCGCGGAGGGTGAGAAGGCAGCTTTTCATCGTAATCCTTAAATTCTGCCTTTCCTTTTCAGTTCTGAATATCAGTGCGCATTATCCACTTTGACTTTTTATTTATTTTCTTATTTTTGTGGGATTTTTTTTCTATTTGCCAGGCGTTCTCAACTTTTTATATTCTTTGTTACTTCTTTAAAGCTATGCAAATGTTCTTTTATAAGTTTTAACGTCCGTGATTAAAGCTGATTTCCTTTTTTTTTTTTTTTTTGTAAACTTATCCTTGTCCATGGTTTCTTTAGTGATGTATTTTTAAAAGCATTTTTAAAATTATTTCAAATAAATATTTGATATATTTCGCTTCGTTTTCATTATTAAACAGAGTGAATAACTCCGAAAAGAGTAATTCGTGTAATCAATCAAATATTTTCAAACCTATTTCTATGCAAAATTTCAAACGGTTCTCTAGTTTTAGGAGGGTTCCTTAATTTTGGAAGACCTTTAAGTGCAAGTTGTAGCTTTTATGTCTTATTCACCTAAACATTGATGTACCAAAACTTCTGCATTGAAACGCTTTTGTCAATTTATTTATTTATTTTTTTTTAATTCTGTGGTGGTTAAAAAAATAAATAAATGAAATAAAACTATAATATTTTAAACTGTAATTTACTAAGTTGTTTAACATCAATTTTCGTTGGCGAGAATTTTGTGCAACGTTTTTGAAATTTTCATGAGTACACAACCAAACATACTCAGCCATTTATATCATTTTCTATCTGTTTACTGGTTATTGATTTACCAATTTTTATGCAAAAAAAGGTGATCCGTATTTTTACTATAGTCGCGTAACAGTAAATGAAGGATATGAATAGTGACTATATACTGAATTTAAGGACTAAGCTAACTTAGCCCTTAAATTATTTTAGCAGGACAATAATAGATTTATTTGATAACTTTGGCAAAGGTTAAAATAAATGGAGGTTTCTCTTTTTAAAATAAAATAGTTTCGCATAATCATGGAGTCAGAAATTTTGTACTATCGCAATGATTTCATAATAAAAACATTTTTGCTAATTCAAAACATTAAAATAAACGTCTCCATTGATAGATATCAAATAGGGTACCCCAGGGCACGTTTACGCAGTACCCTTTTTTCAAAACGAATTATAAATGGAGAACCAACAGTCATAACAGATTGAAGCTGCTCTCTAGCACATGTTCGCATACGTTTTTGAGCATCAGTCGAGCTTCAGTCTACCACGCAGAAATAATAATCTGTTTTTTACCCAGTTGAGTAAGATTTGTTTTGAACATTTTGAAGCTTATTGTGAATAAATAATACTTAGTTAAGAAAGAATAAATACATAAAAAATAGCAGAATTTTATCTTTTTTTTTTGAGCAATCACGATTGCTTATTGCTTTCATTTGACTGTTTTTGACGTTCCTTTGATTTTTCCCACCACCACCCTCTGCACCATCACCGTGGACAGGCGGGCTCCTCACGATGCTGCACCTATAGCGAAAGCCGTTTCCAGGTTGCATCCATGTCCTACACACACGCGCATACATACACAACTACACACACACACGCGCACATACACACATGCACCTATACACACATACACCTACACACACAAACACATACACACACAAACACATACACACAAACACACACGCATACATACACACACATACACACAACTACCCACACATTCATGCCTGCACAGACACAAATACATATGCCTACACACATACACACAACTACCCACACATTCCTGCCTACACACAGGCACAAACACATATGCCTACACACACATACACATACCCCCCACACACCCATACACATACCCCCCCACACTTATGCCAGCACACAGACATAAACACACATACCCCGTACACACAACCCAAAGACACATGCCTACATACACACACTCGTGATTGCGAAAAACATAATTTGAATTCAAGATGTCAAAATTCAAATTAATATTTCTTCTAATTTTTTAATTTTTCTGTTATTACCCGCCCCCCCCCCCCCCCCCACCCTCCTGCTGATATTTTTGTTTTTCTTCTGTAACTGAAAGTTTTCACTGTATGGAAGGTTACTCCAGTTAACTATGTAGCTCAGGAATAATATTTGAATGTCACTCACACTATTCGTGTTTTTTTTTTTTTTTTTTTTGAGAATTGTACTTGTATGAACTGAAATGTTATTAAATATTTTTCTCATTAAAAAGAAATCTTAACTTGGCGACGGGGCAAGTTTACGCGTTGACGTCGGAGCATCTTTACGCACATTCTTACGGTGTCTTGCCTCCAAACGTGCCCGACGCCTTTTTCGCTCCGAACTGTCTCAAACCTTTCTAGTATTTTTCGGCTCTTTAGCTTTGAAAATCACCGTTTATTTTTAATTGAGTTACAGATTCGTATCTTATAGGTTACAATCACGTAGTGATTCCAGTTCAGTTTTCACTTTATACACTATCCAGTTTGTAATAAATTTGCTTTATTTTAACGATGGTAAGATGTTATGTT